>NW_027204492.1:83557875-83732875 GCF_024711535.1 Dipodomys merriami
AATATAATGTAATCTTTATAGACTTGATGCTTTCTCTCCCTCAGCCCTCTTTTTTTCTTTTTTCTTTTTTTTGGTAATACTGGGGTTTTGTGATTGCTAAGCAGGTACTCAATCACTTTAGCCATGCTTCTAATCCTTTTAGCTTTAGTTATTTATTAGGTAGGGCTTGCACTGTGGTCAAACTTGAAATCCTATTTGGGAAGAGAGGATTGTGATTGAGGCCAGCCTGGACAAAAAGTTAGCAAAACTTCATCTCAACGAAAAAGCTAGATGTAGTGGTTAACAGCCATTTAGCTTTGAAACCCAATTCTCAGATTTCAGCCTCCTGAGTAGCTAGAATTACACTTATGAGCAGCCAGTTCCTTGCTATTCATTGCATCTCAATATACCACCTTGTCCTGCATACCTTTGCATTTATTAATCCTTTGCTGAATATTCTTTTCTCTTTATTTACAACTCTCTTAATCAGGCCTAAATAAAATTCTATCATGCAATATGGAGATATGTTGCCTTGCTCTCAAGTTCACATTGATGTTTTTGCCTTTCCCTATGCAATCCCACTTCACACCCTTGATGCCCCTACCTAATGTTTACTGACTGCCTAATGTGTGTCTAGGCATCAGACGAGGCAATAACATGCTAGATCTCATTTAATCTTCCCAGCAAGCCCATGTCTAAGGTGTGGGTGGGTGGGTGGTTGCGCGCGCGCACATGCGCGCACGTGCATACAGGCCAAAGCACTGTTCCTTAGCTTTTTCTGCCCAAATCTGGCATTCTGTGACTTGAACCACAAATCCACACACACACACGCTCCACTACTAGCGCTTGAACCTAGGCCTTGTGCTGTTGATTGGCTATTTTGCTCAAAGCTTTCACTCTACCACTGACTAATGTCCTTAGGCTTCTCTTCACACATTCCTTTTATCTCCTCAACTTAATTCTAAACTGACTGAGAGGAACAACTATGTCTTGTTTATCTTTGTAGTTTTAAGCATAAGGCTTGTCTAGAAATAAGTATCATAAATATCTATTTAATATGAATCAAAGTTCCCAACTTAATCCACAATTTCACCTTGAAAATCAA
This sequence comes from Dipodomys merriami, assembly GCF_024711535.1. NCBI lineage: Eukaryota > Metazoa > Chordata > Mammalia > Rodentia > Heteromyidae > Dipodomys > Dipodomys merriami. Next base: position 83,558,960 of record NW_027204492.1, read on the forward strand.
ACAGAAACAAACATGAATCATGTGTAACAGGTGGAATTCTTCATGGTACTGTGTAGCAATCATCAATTGCTTTAATCATTAGTGGCAGGGTGATGTCTAAATATTTTATTACTTGAGATAAGCTTCTTTTTGTTTTTCTGTCTTTCTTTCATCATTCATTCATTCCACAACCTATAGTAGAGGTACAGCACACAGAGCTTGCTATAAGATCACACAGAGAAGAATTGCCTGGAAGAGGAGGAGGCTGTTGGGGAAAGGATTCTCACAGGAGATGGACTCATTCAGCAGCTCCTGCAGTAGCATTTCAACAAGTAGATATATAATAAATGGCAATGACAATATCATTACCTAAATAAATAATAGAAATAGAAGATGGTAGAGATTATTTTATCGACCAATTCAAGATCTTGGGACTATACTGCCATACTCTTATCTCCAATTAATCACTGAAAAGCTAGAAGTGGAGCTGTGGATCAAGTGGTAGGGTGCTAGCCTTGGTTTAAAAAAAGTCTCAGGGACAGTGGCCAGGATCTGAGTTCAAGGCCCAGGACCACCATGGACGCGCGCTTGCGCGCGCGCACACACACACACACACACACACACACACACACACACACACACACACACACACACACACACACACACACACACACACACACACACACACACACACACACACACACACACACACACACACACACACGTGTCCGGGAAGCAAACCTTCACTCAGAGATCATTATGTACCAATCATATTTCTTAGGGTATTAAATTTATGAGGTTATTTAATCCTTTCAACATTTCCAATGAGGCAGGCACTGTTATTATCATTACATAGATAATGAAAATAATATACAAAGAAATTAAATGATGTGCCCTAGATCACACAGCAAAGAAAATAATGAAGGCAGAATTGGAACTCAACTCATTTGTCCCTCAAACCATGCCCAATACGCTGCATCCTTTATACTAAACCCAGAGGGTGGAATTTGCCTTCCTAACTTCAACTAGGCCATTAACACAAGCTGTTTCTGTGAAGATGACTGACTGGGGTATGTAAAGTAGTGAATACAAAAGGAGACTTGGGGTTAATGGAGGAAATCTTTATTTTTTTCTATTTCTTCCCCCCTAATATATACTGAAATCAGAGAAGTAGATACGTTGTATCCTATAGGGTATAGAACTCACAGTCCCTGTCTCTGAATCTAAAAGGAGCATTGTCAATCTGGTTTTTTTTTGTCTTTTAAAAATATCTTTATGACTAACCTAATTCCATCCTAGAGAAATTAAATGAAGCAAGAGATTGAAATTTGCTCTTAGATGTATAAGACACTATGTTGAAAATGAACTTTACCACTTCAGGGTAGGGAGGGTGGAGTTGGGGGAGATGGGGAGGGAAGGGATAGTAGGGGATAAAACAAAGGAGGGGGTAACAACGCTCAATAGGAAATGTACTCAATACCTTACTCATGTAACTGTAACCCCTCTGTAAGTATCTTTACAATAAAATATATAAAAAGAAATTTGCTCTTAAATTATCCTATTTAAAACCAGAATGAGATTCATGACAAAGAGCAATGACACAAAGAGAATTAACTATTAATGGGGATTTCTTCTTTAAGGGAGTCTTTATAGTTAAGTTTCTATCTTTAACAATGTATTTCATATAATCAAGATAAAGACTAAGTCCAAGCTCCAAAAAATAAGTACCAAAAAATGGGTACTTGCCAAAGGGGCAAGGCCGGCAAAGAGGAGCAGGGTAGAAAAATGAAGTGGGGGAGGGAGAGAATGCAGGCAGGAATTCATTGTATATGCCACAAAATTGAGAAATATAAGGGAAGGGGTGGGTCAAAGGGGGTGTAGATGTTGAAGGGATGACATAGATCAAAATATATTACATACATAAACTGCTTTGTTAAATGGCAAAAAAAAATTCAATACATAACCTAAAAATCAAAAAGTGAGGGAAGGACTGGATGGGAGTAATGGGTGAGAATGTTGAAAGGGGCAGCCATAAGAACAAAGACAGCTTGGTACTGGCACAAAAAGAGACCTGAAGACAAATGGAACAGATTATAGGACCCAGAAATAAAACTGCATACATATAGTCACTTGATGTTTGACAGAGGAGCCAAAGACATACAGTAGAAGAAGCATAGGCTCTTTAACTACTTGGGCTGGGAAAACTGGACGGCCACATGCAGAAAACTAAAAGTGGACCCTAGCCTGTCACCATGCACTAACATCAACTTAAAATGGATTAAAAACCTTAACATCAATCCTGATACTCTTAAACTACTGCAAGACAGAGTAGGAGAGACACTTGAACTTATAGGTACAGGCAGAAACTTCCTGAACAGAGTCCAAGGGTCACAACAAATTGGAGAGAGACTCAATAAATGGAACTACCTTAAAATAAAAAGTTTCTGCACAGCTAAAGAAATAGCAACCAAAAAAAAGTGAATATCCAGCTTTCAAATTACAAAAAAAGAAAAGAAAAGAAATAGCAACCAAACAAGAAAGAAAGTCAACTAATTGGGAAAAAATATTTACCAGCAATATATCAGACAAGGGGTTAATATCCACTATAGACAGGGAACTCAAGAAACTAATTCCTCCCAAACCTAACAAATCAATTACTAAATGGGCAAGGGAACTAAAGAGAGCCTTCTCAGAAGAAGAGATAAAAATGGCAAACACATGAGGAAATGTTTGTCATCCCTGGCTGTAAAGGAAATGCAAATAAAAACAACACTGAGATGCCACCTTACCTGAGTCAGAAATTCCCACATCCTTAATTCAGGCAATGACAAGTGCTGGAGGGGATGCAGAGAAAGATGAACCCAACTGCATTGCTGGTGGGAATATATACTAATACACTTTGGAAGGGAGTTTGGAGGTACCACAGAAAGGTAACTATATGACCCAGCCATACCACTCCTAGGCATCTACCCTGGACAACAGGAACCAGGATACAAGGACACATGCACCTCCATGTTCATTGCATCACTGTTCACAATAGCCAAGATATGGAAACAACCCAGATGCCCCACTACTGATGAATGGATCCAAAAATTGTGGTATCCATATACAATGGAATATTATTCAGCCATTAGAAAGGACAAAATAATGGTATTTTCAGGGAAATGGGTAGAGCTAGAGCGAATCATTTTGAGCAAAATAAGCCAAGAGCAAAGAGACAAATGGCACATGGTCTCCCTGATATGTGGATGCTAAAACCAAAATGCAAGGAGATATGACAAAGTAAACAGGACTCAAGAAACAAAGGACTTTCACTCAATTGCCATATCATTGCTAAAGGACTCCATGTTCTTGACCACATATATGTTATTCTATATGCGCGCGGGTGCGCACGGAGGGAAGCAAGGAAGAGGGCACAGAATCATTGGGAAATGGGAAAACATACAAGAGAGGGGCCCATCAGCTGCACTGGATGTAGATGAAAATGAACTAAGCAACCTAAAGAGAGCAATGGGAAGGGAGGAATGAGAGGGAAAGAGGGAACAGCTTACACTAAGCAAAAGGAAAGAAATGTAAATATCACCTGATGTAGAAGAATAATTGTAATGTCAAAGCTCATAGAATTCACAAACTTTATAGACCATGATAATAACAATTTGCCTTGTGAAGGATAAAATGTATTTATGACTTTAACAACCACTATTCCACAATACTATGAAATATGTGGAATTTATGTAATCACCTAATCTCAATTTAAAAAAAAGTAAGCAGCTATGTCTTCACATCAGAACTTATGAAAGATGTCATGAGGGCATCTCTGAATTCTGAAGGTCACCCAAATAAAAGATTCCAAAGTGCAATAATACAAATTTATTTCAGTGATGTTCCAGGAACCACTTCGGCAGAGACACATTTGTCCAGCCTGGTCAGGACCATCTCAGGGTTCATTTCTCTCAGTTAGCTAATACAGCTGTGTTGAAGCCACAGAGCTACGGCTTGTTCTGTCACTGAACTATCCACATGATGCTATCCACATGATGATGGTTCTGCAGGCATGCAGCACCCACTAATTATGGAGTCATGACAGTGCCCAGGCCCTGAGTAGATGGAGACCTAGGGTAGGCAAAAAGAAAGAAAAAAGACGATTTTTTAAAACTTTGGATCACCTAGGTATGTAATATTTCCTCCTTGAAAGTATGGAAGGTTACGTTAACTGATCAGGAATCACTGTTGGAGACAAAGCCTCAGTCAGGGCTAGAAGAAGCCAGAATCGGAAGTGTAGTTGTTATAGGGCATTCACAGGCAACAGCTGGACTCAGTAAACTTTAGGACAGACAAACCTAGAGATTCTGTGGGTTTAAGATTCGGTTCTAAGTAAGAAGGAAGGGCAAAGCAAGGCATTGGTGGCCCATGTCTGTAAACCAAGCAACTCAGGAAGCTGAGATCTGTAAAAGCTTGCCTTGGCATTCAAGTCCTTGTGAATCTTATCTCCCATGTACTACCAATAAAGCCAGAAGTTGTGACTCAAGTGGTAGCATGGTAGGCTTGAGCAAAAGAAGCTCAGGAACAGCACCCAGACCCTGATTTTAAGCCCCAGTATCAGCAACAAACAAAAAAACAAAAGCAAAAGAAGGAAGAGCAAGAGGGTGGTTAGGAAGACCGCTTGCAAAGGACTTCACATGGTTGATGATTTTAAGAAAAGAAGCTTCCAGAGCCTCCATTTCCTCATCTGCTTGGTAGTGTCCATACTAGAGTTGGTGTGAAAAGTATGATTCATTTCAGATGGTGAACCAGACACTGGTACACAAACAGGGAGGAATACATGCGTGCAGTGCCTTTAGAGATAATTGCAACACTGAAGAATTCTCAAGAGGAAGTAAACGGACTGCATTCAGGTAGCTAGATAGACAGAGGTAGGAGTGGACAGGAGAACATGGAGATTTATTATGGGAATTTGACAAATGTTTTTATGGAGTCTCCCAGGCCCTGTAATCTGCCATGTGCAAGTGGAAGAACAAAGGAAGCCAGTGTTAGAATTCAGTCTCAGTCAAAAGTCCTCAAAATCCAGAGAGGAGGCATCAATTTGACCAGTTGCAGAGTGTGAGGACGGTCCCTAATGAAAGGTCAGCACAGGGAGGCTGAGCAAGCTTCAGCAGCTTGCCCATCGGGTGATGACCATCAGGTGATGACCATTCTATACTGGACTCTATATGATGCCCCTTGCAACCTCTGTTCAATGTCAAACTTTGGAATATGAGGACATGGAGATAATAAAATGCTGACATTAGTCCTGTTGGCTCAGGGCAGGCATCTAACATAGAAAAATGCTCCCAAATTTATATACGTGCCAAGTCCCATGTCTTAGAGGATGACAAGAACAGGAAGGCATTGAGTCTTACTCCAAGTGCAGCCTTCACCCTCCTGGAGTCCCCCCTACACTGGGTGTATTCCCCAGGATTCCCTATTCTCTATTAATCTGGTCATTAGTCAGCTTACCAGAAACTCAAATTTCTCTCCCTCACATGCAGTGCTGCTCCTTCTTCTTCTTCCCTAACCTCCTGCCAACACACATTCAATGGGCAATGGCTGTGCCCTTTACACCTGAGCCTTCCTCCTTTTTCATTTACAATCACATTTCACTAGCATATGCCAACTCTTCACTTGATAGTCACTGAGAAAACAGAGACAAGGAAACAAACTCTCACTACTTCCCCATAGCACTGGATGATTGCTGATGCTGTAATATGTATCATGCCTCTTGAAAAAGTAACAGGACCCAATGTGAGAACCAAGTCATCCCGTGGACCCTATGCCTTCCAGTCTTCTCAAAGACTTGGTTAGTACACTTCTAATTTCCTTCTGTGAAAAACATGTTCTTGATCTCTTAGGATCGAACTTAATGTTTCTTGTACCTTTTAGAAATGAAGACCTCAGTGAAAATAACTGTAGTTTAAAATAAAGTAAGGACACAAGTGGTTTTTTTTTCTTTCTTGCTATTGTTTCTAACATATGTATAAGGTACCATGTGATTTTTTTGTTGCTTTGTATGCTCCTCTCCCACATTATAACCCCTGTTTTCACTGTATTTGGTCTTGGTATAATTTGGGGCGGGGAAGGGAAGAAACAAAATTCTTAAATAGGGAAACAGGTTGACCCATTGTAACAATGAGATGTACAAGTTCGTTGAAAAAAGAACCTTACAAGTAAGGAGATAGTTAATCCTGAGCATATTAATAGTGGCTTTCATTTGTGAACACAGTACTCCTGAGAAAGGCTCTGAATAAGAAGAAATAATGTTTGGTGTGTGTGTGTGTGTGTGTGTGTGTGTGTGTGTGTGTGTGTGTGTGTGTGTGTGTGTGTGTGTGTGTGTGTGTGTGTGTGTGTGTGTGTGTGTGTGTGTGTGTGTGTGTGTGTGTGTGTGTGTGTGTGTGTGTGTGTGTACCAGTCCTGGTGCATGAACTCAGGACCTGGCCACTGTGTGTGTGTGTGTGTGTGTGTGTGTGTGTGTGTGTGTGTGAGAGAGAGAGAGAGAGAGAGAGAGAGAGAGAGAGAGAGAGAGAGAGAGAGAGAGAGAGAGAGAGAGAGAGAGAGAGAGAGAGAGAGAGAGTGTGTGTGTGTGTGTGTATACCAGTCCTGGTGCGTGAACTCAGGACCTGGCCACTGTTTCTGAGCTTTTATGCTTACAACTAGAGCAGTACCACTTGAGCCACAGTTCCACTTCCATTTCTTTTGGTGCTAAAAAAAAGAGTCACACGGACTTTCCAGCCTGAGCTGAGTTTGAATAATTTTTCTCAGATCTCAACCTTGTTGAGTAGGAAGGATTATAGTTATGAGCCACGGACTTCTGAATATAATGACTTTCGGAAGCGGAGGACACAGGTAATGAGAAAGCAGTTCACTCGGTGTTCACATGGGTAGAACATCACATAGGAAAGTTAAGGTTGGGGGGGGGCAGGGAAGGTGGCTCAGTGGTAGAGCACTTGCCTTGCATGCATGAGGCCCTGGGTTCGATTCCTCAGCACCACATAAGCAAAAAGAAAAAAGCTGGAAGTGGCACTGTGGCTCAAGTGGTAGAGTGCTTGCCTTGAGCTGAAGAGCTCAGGGACAGCGCCCAGGCCCAGAGTTCAGGCCCCACGACTGGACCCCCCCCAAAAAAAAGGTTATGTGGGAAAATGTGAGCATTGAGAGAAAAGACTGGGGAATTCAGGGGGTTTTTGGAATACACTTCCATTCATTTACTGAGTGAAAAAACCCTATCTGTATAGGCTCCATTCATTATGACTGCATTTGCATGATATTCTGGAAAATGCCAAATATAGAGACAATAAAATAATCAGCATTTGCTAGGGATTGGTGACAGGGAGGGTGAATTGGCAGAGGACACAGAATTTTAGGCCAGTGGAATTGAACTGCATGACCCTACACTTGTGGATCCCTTTCATTATATATTTGTCAAACCTTATACAATGTGAATGTCAAAACCTACTTCCAGCATTATACTTAATGGTGAAAAACTAAAGCCATTTCCTATTAACTCAGGATGTCCACTCTCTCCACTTCTCTTCAATTTAGTATTAGAATGCCTAGCTACAGCAATAAGATAAAATGCAAACATAAAAGGGATCCAAATAGGGAAAGATGAAGTAAAACTCTCCCTCTTTGCAGATGACATTATCGTGTATTTAAAGAATCCCACAGACTCCACTCCCAAATTACTCAAGATGATTCAAAACTTTGGCAAAGTAGCAGGATATAAAATTAGCCCTCAAAAATAAATGGTTTTTCTGTATGCCAACAATGAGAAAAGTGTGGCTGAAATCAGCAACTCCATTCGTAATAGCACCAAAAAAACCCCAAAAAACTAGAAATTAACTTAACCAAAGAAGTGAAGGAGGACTTCTATGATGAAAACTTTAAAAACCTGAAAAAGGACATCAAAACAGAACTTAGAAAGTGGAAAAACCACCTGGGTGCTGGTGGCTCACGCCTGTAATCCTAGCTACTAAGAAGGGTGAGATCTGAGGATCAAGGTTCAAAGCCAGCCTGGGCAGGAAAGTCCGTGAGACTCTTACCTCCAATAAACCACCAGAAAACCAGAAGTGGCACTGTGGCTCAAGCAGTAGAGTGTTCGCCTTGAGCTGAAGAGTGCAGGGACAGTGCCCAAGCCCAGGGTTCAAGCCCCATGACTGACAAAAAAAAAAAAAAAAAGTGGAAAAACCTCCCATGCTCCTGGATTGGAAGGATCAACATCACGAAAATAGCAAATCCAAACAACATTGAGATACCTCCTCAACCCAGTCACAATGGCTAGAATCAAGAACTCTAATAACAGCAAATGTTGCAGGGGATGTGGACAGAAGGGAACCTTACTTCATTGTTGGTGGAAATGTAAACTTGTTCAACCACTTTGGAAAATAGTATGGAGGTTCCTCAAAAGACTCCACATAGAGCTCCCCTATGACCCAGCAATCCCACTTTTGGGCATTTACCCAGATGATCACAAACAAGACCATACTAAAGCTACCAGCACAACTATGTTTATTACAGCATTAGTTACCATAGCTAAGATATGGCACCAACCCAAATGCCCCTCAGTAGATGAATGGATCAAATGTGGTATATATACACAATGGAATTCTATGCCTCCATCAGAAAGAATGACATTGCCCCATTTGTTAGGAAATGGAAAGACTTGGAAAAAATTATATTAAGTGAAGTAAGCCAGGCCCAAAGAAACATAGGTCCCATGGTTTCCCTTATATGCAATAACTAGTATATGTCTGATACAAACAGAAATGGTCCGACAAATTGATGTTAGGCAAAATGAACCCCAAGATAAGGATTCAAATGTTTTTTTCTTTCTTGCGATTATTTCTAACATATTCATAAGATGATTTCTTTGTTGCTTTGTATGTGCCTTCCCCACGGAATACCCGTTTTCACTCTATTTGATATTGGTATAATTTGTGGAGGGGAAGGAAAAATCAAATTGTTTAAATAGGGATACAGGTGGACCCATTGCAACAATGAGATGTGCAAGATGTTATGTCGAAAAACGAACTTTACAACTTTGGCGTGGGGGTGGGGGTGGAGTGGGGTGGGGTGGAGTGTGGGGGGGGGAGATGGGAAGGGTTGGGAAGGGGAAACAAAGGAGAAGGCAACAATGCTTCATAAGAAATGTACTGTAACCTCTGTACAGTATTTTCACAATAAAAAAAAAAAGAATGTGGATGTCAAGAAGAAATTGAGTACTTTGAGTGATAACACTGAGTCTATGTAGATTGATCAATTGTGACAAATGTACCACTCTTGTTGGGGATGTTGATATCAGGGGAAGAGGGCCTGAATCAGCAATCTAGGTGTGAAAGGGAAATTCTTTCTTCCCTTTTATTTATTTATTTCTGTGTGTGTGTGTGTGTATGCACACGCATATGCACATATGAGCAAATACGTGTGCCTTACCTGAGGTTTGAAATCTGGTCTCAGGCGCTGTCATTGACCATTTTAATGCATTGTTATTGTTATTATAAAGATGATATCTGGAAGGTATATAGTTATATATGTCAGATAAAGACTTCCTTTCTTTTTTTAATGTTATCCCTTTCCTTGCTCTCTCCTAGTTTTCCCCCTCTGTCCCCACCCACAAGTTGTATAGTTCATTTTCAACATATATCTAGTGCATATCACTGCTGCAGTTTTCAACCTTTGTCCTATCATTTCTGCGCCCTCCCCCCTTACTCTCTGATCATTGAGCTTTTTTGTTCAAGACTGGCACTCTAGCCCTGGAGCCACAGTTCCAGTTCTGATTCTTTTTTCTCTGTTTATAAAAGGTAAGAATTTCAAGGACTTTCCTATCATGGCTGGCTTCACCCCATGATTCTCAAATCTTTCCCTCCTATGGAGCTAGGATTATAGGTGTGAGCCACCTGTACCTCCTTCGAATGGATTTTTGAAGATTTACAGTGCCAGCAAGAACTTGTAGGAATGAAATTTTCCTGGAGTTTGTGGGTACTCTGAATTAGTGAAAGGTGTGAAATTTGGAGAGGAGAGGAGATGTAAGGCCATCCAATGTAAGGCCATCTGGAGAACAGAGCTCAGTCTGAAGAGCCATGTGGTTCTCCATACACTGTTAGTGGTAAGAATTGAGGCCCACACTGATACTAGTCACCTGGAGACGACAGACAGAAGACTCCAACTTTCTCACTCCCATAAACAATGAAGGATTCAAGCACAAAGATTGGCATGTCTGATCTTTCACAGTAGACTATTTCCAGCTAAGAACTACCACATTCACACACTATGAAGAGGAACACATGGCTACTGCACTGATACATGTGGTCTGGACTGTGTACACACTGAGAATAAAATCCTTAGATGTGGGGCTGGGAAGGTGGCTCAGTGGTAGAACGCTTGCCTTCATGCATGAGGCCCTGGGTTCCATTCCTCAGCACCACATAAACAGAAAAAGCCAGAAGTGGCGCTGTGGCTCAAGTGGTAGAGCGCTGGCCTTGAGCTGAAGAGCTGAGGGTCAGGGCCCAGGCCCAGAGTTCACGACCAGCAAAAAAAAAAAAAAAAAATCCTTAGATGTTCTCTGTATAAAAGTTTAGCTTAGCTACTTTCTGTATCTCTTCCTGTACAACTTTGCCTGGAGCGTGAAAATCTTCAGAGGATTCAGCTTGTGGGGTGGAGGTCTAAAGTGGAATGACAACATGAAACATGATTTCAGGAGCCAGGGAAAGACTGGATGCAGATGCAGACCTGCAGACTAGGTGATCAGCACGAGTAACCCATATCAACCATATTAGACCCAGAAAGAGCCTAGATATAACATGATTTCACAATTTTGGACCAATTGCTTTACACACATAGCTTTAAATACAGATGTACTTTGAGATACATACATATCTATTTATATATAAATATATGCATCAAGATATACACACACACACACACACACACACACACACACACACACATACATATAGAAAGCTCATGAGGTATCTTGGGCATGTAACCCAAAAATAAACAAAAAATTTAATTTTGCTTCTCATACACAATTTACCAACAGGATCAGAGTGGTTTTATGGAATTTTGATATGCCTTCATTTGTGTATATTTCATGTGTCTTCATGTGTTCATGAGCAAGAGTGCACTAAAGATTGAAGGTCTCAGGCACGCACGCTATGTTCACGTTGTATCACTTAGCAATGTAGCCATCCCCCGCCTGCATCCTAACCACAAGCTATCAGAGAAGTTCAACTGTGAAATTTTCACTAGTGAGAGTGGTATTCAAAATTTTGGAAGTTGAAATATTTTGGATTTGAGAGCTTCAGGTGAGGGATGCAAACTCTGTATTTTTACTCTATTGCGTAGTCATTGATGATTACAGAGGCAGTCATGATATTGAACACTCCTCACTTAAGTGTTAAAATACCAAGATCTGATGTGAAATAACAGGTGCGTCAGGCCCAAACCTATGCCTGGCCTGTGTTAGAGGATGAGAGCAGCTACCCGAGAGCAGCTACCCTGAAACACAGGCTACCCTCATTTCTGTCCCCACTCCTGTCCCCATCAACTGTGACTTGTGAGAAGGTAGCCTCAGCTGGCATGCCTGTAAACCTAGATGCTCAGGAGGCTGAAATCTAGGGATTGAGGGTTGAGTATCAAAGCCAGCCTGGGCAAGTATGTCTGGGAAACTCTTACTCCAATTAACTGCAAAAGAAATCTGGAAGTGGACCTGTGGCTTGAGTGCTACGGTGCTAGCCTTGAAATCCAAAGCTCCGAGACAGCCCATAGGCCCTGAATTCAAACTTCCAGATTGCCCCCTCTTTTTGGACCCCAAACTAGCATGATGCCCAGACCCTCTGAAAGACCCATCCAGGCCCATATAGTGGATCCCATTCCCATGGGTGTCCCAGGTGTGTCTCCAGAGCAACTGGATCCCTCCCCACAAAAAGGTTCACCTCACAGTTTAATTAACAAACCACCTTACAGGTTTAAAGACACTCCATCCTCAGCCTACTTCATGCTCCTGAGCCACTGCTATCCCCTCTCACTGAAAGTGGGAACAAACAGCCCAGAGTAAAGTCTATCTTGGAAAACTTGAGTCAGACAGGATCTTAAGGATGTTTGTGATTCCCTCACAGTTTTCTTAGGCCAGTTTTCCCTCCACACTCAAACATTCCAGTCCCTACCAACACAATGGCATTTTGTTTCCTCCTTCCTTGCAAAGTTCCTTTGCAGATACCTCCTCAAAATAAAACTGAGAAAGAAGCTGGGTGCCAGTGGCTCAGAACTATAATCCTAGCTACTCCGGAGGCTGAGATCTGAGGATCAAGATTCAAAGCCAGCCCAGGCAGGAAAGACCGTGAGACTTACCTCCAATAAGCCAACAGGAAACCGGAAGTGGCACTGTGGGCTCAAGCGGTACGCTGCTAGCCTTGAGCTGAAGAGTTGAGAGACAGAGCCGAGTCCCATATTTCAAGCCCCAAAACTGACAAAAGCAAACAAAAACAAAACCCAAACAAGAAAACTGAGAAAGAAAAACAAAATAATGAGCCTGGCACTGGTGACTCACTCCTGTAGCCTACCTTCTCAGAAAGCTGAGGTCTGACTTCACTCTTCCTATCCATCAATTCCCACTCAACAGAGCACCGAAGGGGGTTCTGTAACACAGCATACATAAGACCTGGTTAAATGCAAAATGTTGGTTTTTATTTGTTCACCCCTTTCCTTCTTTTACACGGCAATTAATGCTCACTAGCCTGCCTACTTGGCCAGCGAAGAGTATCTCAGAAATTAATCCACTATCAGCAGAAATGAGGAGGGGCGATGCGGGAAAAGAATTAAGCCGAGGCCTCAATGGTGCATTCCCGGGCGAAATGTCCAGTCTCACCACAGCGGTAACAGCTGACTTCTAATACTTTCTTGCAATTGATGGCCACATGTCCATGTTCCCCGCACTTGTAACACTGCACCTTGTGGCAGTCTTTCTGCATATGGCCAGGTTGGCCACAACAATAGCACTTGAGGTCATCTGCCTGCTGGCAGTCTCGAGCCAGGTGGCCTAGTCTGCCGCAGTTGTAGCAGCTCTGCTGCCGCTCTCTCTTGGGCTCCTTGCAGTCCTTGGCGATGTGGCCGCCTGCGCCGCAGTTGTAGCAGGCGTCCTCCTCCAGATCACAGTCCCTGACAAGGTGTCCGGACTCCCCGCAGCGGTAGCAGAAGTCTACCAGGGATGCGGGATAAACCTGGAGCCCTCTGCCCCAGCCCCTCGGTCCTCCTCGCCCCCGTCTCGCAGCAGTAGGGCATTCCCTGGCCCAGTGGCCTGCTTGGCCACAACTGAAACATTCGTCGTTGCTGGTCATGGCTGCGCTGACAACCTTGGTTTCTGAGCGGCCGCAGTGGCTAAAACTCGCACTGAGACCCGGCGAAGGCGACTGAAAAGGCAGCGGCTGATGAATTTCGGGTCCTTGCCTTCAGCTACACGCCGGTCTGCACAGGGTCCCCCACACCGCTGTGCACTGCTCCGTAATCTCCTTATGACTGCATAATCCGGTGTGTGAGGGATGACTCAGTAGTCCAGGGTGTGTCTGTGTGTGTTGCTGTGCCTGTGTGCGTGTGCGTAGCCCACATTTCCCTGATCCAGGCATCAGTAGTAGGACATCTGGGCCATTTCCATAGCTTGACTACTGTCTAAATAAGTTGCAAATTGTGCCCCCCCCTCTCTGTAGTATTCTGATTTGCATTTCTTTGGCTCTCTGGATCATAGGGTAAACTTTTGTTTTTGGCTTTTTTGAGTAATGTCTACCCTGATTTCCACAGTGGTTGTACTACTTTACGTTCTCTCCAACAGCGTATGAAGAAGGTTCCCTTCTCCCTGCCTCTTGGTCAGAAATTGTGTTTTTGATGATGGCATTTTGACTGACTGGAGTGATCTGGAATCTCAGTGTCATGTTGATTTGTGTTTCCTTTGTGGCCAGACAATTTGGAACATTTCTTTATTGATTGGTTGCTTGTACTTCTTGTAAGAACTATCTGTTCTGCTCATTGGCCCATGTATTAATTCAGACTTTAATTTTTTTTTTTTTGGGTCGGTCGTGGGGCTCTCCCTCAGCTCTTCAGCTCAAGGCGAGCGCTCTACCACTTGAGCTACAGCGCCACTTCCGGTTTCCTGGTGGTTTATTGGAGATAGGAGTCTCATGGTCTCTCCTGCCCGGGCTGGCTTTGAACCACGATCCTCAGATCTCAGCCTCCTGAGCAGCTAGGATTACAGGCGTGAGCCACCAGCGCCCGGCTGGACTTTAATTTTTTAAGTTCATCTGTATTTTCTGGATATTGGTCCCTTGGCAGTGGTATAGCTGGTTCTGATTTTCTCCCATTCTTTGGTGTGTCTTTTCAGCCCAGTGACTACATCCTTTGCTCTGCAGATGGTTTTGGGGTTGATAAAATGCCATTTTTCTAATCAGAAAGTTTCTACCTGTGCTGATAAGTTCTAATAATTTTTTCTCTGAGAAAACTTTTTATTAATTAGCCAAGCAGAAATGTAAACAATTTACCTCCTCCTTGTTTATCCCCTACCATCCCTTCCCTCCCCATTTCCCCAACTTCTCCCTCCCTTTCCCCCCAAGTTGTAAAGTTCATTTTCAACATAGTGTCTTGTACATCTCATTGTTACAATGGGCTTCCCTGTACCTTTATTGCAGCATTTTTTCAGCAAAGCACTGACATGAAATACAGTGAAAACAGGGGTTATACCATGGGGAAGGAACATTAAAAAAAGATCACATGGTACATTATAAATACGTTACAAACAATAGCAAGAAAGAAAAAAGCACTTGTGTCCCTATGTTGGGGTTCATTTCACTTAACATCATCTTATCTGGTCATATGTACATAGCTTTTGACCTTTTCTGTTTATCCCAGACATATACTAGTTATTGCAAATAAGGGAAACCATAGGGCCTGTTTCTTTTTTTTGGGGGGGGGGTCCGGTCATGTGGCCTGAACTCTGGGCCTGGGCGCTGTTCCTCAGCTCTTCAGCTCAAGGCTAACGCTCTACCACTTGAGCCACAGCGCCACTTCCGGCTTTTTTTCTTTTTGCTTATGTGGTGCTGGGGAATCGAACCCAGGGCCTCATGCATGCAAGGCAAGCGCTCTACCACTGAGCGACCTTCCCAGCCCAGGACCTGTTTCTTTGGGCCTGGCTTACTTCACTTAATATAATTTTTTCCAAGTCTTTTCATTTCCTAACAAATGGGACGATGTCATTCTTTCTGATGGAGGCATAGAATTCCATTGTGTGTGTGTGTGTGTGTGTGTGTGACATTTTCTTGATCCATTCATCTATTGAGGGGCATCTGGGTTGGTTCCATGCTGCAATAAACATAGTTGTGCTAGTAGCTTTAGTATGGTCTTGTTTGTGATCATTTGGGTAAATGCCCAAAAGTGGGATTGCTGGGTCATAGAGGGTTCTATGCGGAGTCTTTTTTTGTTTTTCTTTATTATTCTATTTTATTTTATTGTAAAAGTGATTTATAGAGGGGTTACAGTTATATAAGTAAGGTAATGAGTACATTTCTTGTCGAACATTGTTACCTTGTCCCTGGTTTTTATCACACTTTCCCTCCCCTGCCGGAATCCCTCACCCCCAAGTTTTAAAGTTAATTTCTAACATAGTGTCTTTTGAGTTTTGATATTTCATTGGTTTGCCCTTTGTCCTTTGTCTCACCATTTTGTTATTTCCCTTTCCTTCCCCCAAACAGATAAACATACAAAGGGTACCAAAATAAAAAACAGTGACAACAGGGGAAAAACCAAAGGGGAAAGAAAGAAAGAAAGAACTTCATACAGTACATTAAAAACAACAACAACAAAAACCTCTTATTTCTTTATCTTGCGTTCATTTTGATTAGCATCATTTTATATGGTCATATGTACATTGCTATTAAGCTATTGTGCTCCTCTGCTAGGATAAATGAGGGAAATCATGGAGCCTTATGTTTTTTGAGTCTGGTTTTGCTAAATATAATTTTTTTCCAAGTCTTTATGTGGAGTTTTTGAGGAACCTCCATACTGTTTTCCAGAGTGGTTGAACAAGTTTACACTACCACCAACAATGCAGTAGAGTTCCCTTCTGGCCACATCCCCTCCAGCATCTGTTGTTATTAGAGTTCTTGATTATAGCCAATCTAACTGGGATGAGGTGGAATCTCAATGTTGTTTTAATTTGCATTACTTTTACAACAAAATAGGTTGAGCATTTCTTCATATGTCTATTGACTATGTCAATTTTTATAATGTCTGGGGGTGAGGTCAACCTGATAGAAAGGGCTGCCTGATAGAGGGAAAACTGTGAGAAGGAACCTCAATCACTATTGCCCATTCTATCGATCACTCTCTGAGCACAGTGCACCTTCTCTGGCTCCTGAAGATTAGGCCACATTCCTACTGCTCTAGTATTTTCCCATCCTCAGTGATATGTCACCCTTCCTAGATTCCCTGGTGAGAATTGTTCTTCCTGGAGCCTGCCTACTCAGGACCTACTGTGTTATTCATCTGTACACTTCTTATTTCTAAAGGTCCAGAGAAGTATGCATCCAGACAATTATCTACAGAACAGGAATGTACTAAAAGCAGCGAGGTTCCTGATGCAGAAAAAGTTGTGTCTGGCAATCTCACAATGGGAAAATGCAGATGTATGTATTCTATGCATCATACATAAAGCACATATTAGGCACTTCACACCAGGACAGATGCACCTAACCTGCTGGACACAAGCCCTCCACAGTTCAGAATTCTTATACCCTCAAAGCACAATACAGAACAGCTCACACTTAGATGTGAAATTTCTAAATTATAAGCATACAGGAGTACATGTATATGACCATAGGTAAAATACAGAAACAAACTGAGTAATGTTTGGTATGGTCATGGCTGAATTTAAATGGTGTAACTTGTTTGAATGTAACTGACAGATGAATAAAATGAATACCTGGAGACTGAATCAGATTTGTCTGAGATAGGTGAATATTTAGGGGATGAAGATAAACAAACATGGTGCTTGCAGAAGTTTTTGCTTGCTTTCTGACTTTCAATAACTTTTATGTAATTGTTGCTGAAATTTGCAGACATATGTGGATGTATCTGTACCTGGATCAGGTGCAGACTTGTAAGTTAAAAAATGCCTTTTATAAGACACATATATTTAGTTATACAAGATTTTCAGCTGTGCTGTAGTAACTTACGCTTATAACCCTAGTTACTCAGGAGGCTGAGATCTGAGGATTCCAGTTTTAAGCCACACCAGGCAAAATAACAGTCCAAAAACCAGCCCAGATGCCCCTCAATGGATGAATGGATCAAGAAAATGTGGTATATTTACACAATGGAATTTTATGCTTCTGTCAAAAAGAATGATAACGCCCCTTTCATTAGGAAATGGAAAGACTTGGAAAAAATCATATTAAGTGAATTAAGCCAGCCCCAAAGAAACATAGCCTGTATGTTTTCCCTCATTTGTAATCATTAGTATACGCCTAGGGTAGTCTTGGCAGAGAATCATAATAGCTCAAGAGCTATGTACACATGACTATACAAAATGATGCCAATTGAAATAAACTCCAAGACAAGGAAACAACAGGTCTTTTTTTAAAGTTGTCAGTCATTTTTTAAAAATAATTTTTTTTATTGTGAAAATACTGAACAGAGGGGTTACAATTAAATGAGCAAGGTAATGAGTACATTTCTTATCAAGCAGTGTTGCCTCCTCCTTTGTTTTTCCCATACCATCCCTTCTCTCCCATCTCCACAACTACATTCCCCTCCCCCTACCCCTTCCTAAATTGTGAAGTTTGTTTTACGACATAGCATCTTGTACATCTCATTGTTGCAATGGGTCCACCTGTATCCCTATTTAAACAATTTGTTTTTTCCCTTCTGCCCCCCCAAATTATACCAACATCAAATACAGTGAAAACAGGGGTTATACAGTGGGGGAGGGACATACAAAGCAACACAAAAATCACGTGGTACCTTATGAATATGTTAGAAACAATAGCAAGGAAGAAAAAAAAACCACTTGTGTCCTTATCTTGGGGTTCATTTCGCTTAACATCATCTCATCTGACCTTTTCTGCTTGTGAGTTGTCAGTCTTGATGTCACCAATGTTCTGTATCTAGTTCTTTCTTCTTATGTTATTTCATTTTCTTTTTCTATTGGTTTATCCCTGGCAATCTCTGCCTCTGATTCTGGTACATTCCATCTTGTATATGCATTTTTCTGATTGGGGGAAGGAAAGGGAAATAACAAAATGCTGAAAGAAGTAGAAAAGATGACCCATTGCAACAATGATACTCACAGAAAACTATGTCGGAAATGAACTTTACAACCTCGTGGGGAGGAGGAGTAGGGAAACTGAAGGGATAGTGGGAGAACAAAAATGCAGTGGGTAACAATGTTCAAAGAGAAATGTTCCTTACTCACGTAAATTTAACCCTTCTGTACAGCATCTTTACAATAAAATTTTTTTTAAGTCCATAAGAAGCTTATCTCCAGGTAGAAGTGGAGTTGTGGTTCAAGTCATACAGTGCACTGCATTCAAGACTTAGTACTAGGACACAGAATAAAACAAGAAACTATTTTCAGTTTATTTCTTCAGCATTTTGATAAAAAATGAAACTGATAATCAAAGATTAAAATCATTCAGAAATATGTGAGATGAAAGCACAATAATAAGATTCCAAAATCTAGCTCTGTTAATGTAAAGCATAATTTGGATAAATAAGTGGGCTGAAGACTTAAAGAGAAACTTCTCTGAAGAGGAAAGAAGGATGGCCAACAGACACATGAAGAAATGCTCAACATCCCTAGCCATAAAAGAAATGCAAACCAAAACAATATTGAGATACCACCTCACTCCAGTTAGAATGGCTATAATCAAGAACTCTAACAACAACAGATGCTGGAGGGGATGTGGACAGAAGGGAACCTTACTGCATTGTTGATGGGAGTGTAAACTTGTTCAACCACTTTGGAAAGTAGTATGGAGGTTTCTCAAAAGACTCCACATAGAGCTCCCCTATGACCCAGCAATCCCACTTTTGGGCATTTACTCAAATGTTTACAAACAAGACCATACTAAAGCTACCAGCACGAATATGTTTATTGCAGCATTATTCACCATAGCTAAGATATGGAACCAACCCAGATGCCCCTCAGTAGATGAATGGATCAAGAAAATGTGGTATATATATACAATGGAATTCTATGCCTCCATCGGAAAGAATGACATTGCCCCATTTGTTAGGAAATGGAAAAACTTGGAAAAATTATATTAAGTGAAGTAAGCCAGGCCCAAAGAAATATAGGTCCCATGGTTTGCCATATTTGCAATAACTAGTATATGTCTGACACAAGCAGAAATGGTCAGATAAGTTGATGTTAGGCGAAATGAACCCCAAGATAAGGACTCAAATGTTTTTTCCTTTCTTGAGATTATTTCTAACATATTCATAAGATGATTTCTTTGTTGCTTTGTATTTTCCTCCCCCACGGTGTAACCCCTGTTTCCACTGTATTTGATGTTAGTATAATTTGTGGAGGGGAAGGGAAAAATCAAATTGTTTAAATAGGGATACAGGTGGACCCATTGCAACAATGAGATGTACAAGATGTTATGTCGAAAAATGAACTTTACAACTTTGGCATGCGGGGGGGGGGGATGAGATAGGATGGGAAGGGGAAACAAAGGAGGAGCAACAATGCTTGATAAGAAATGTACTCAGTCAGGGCTTTGAAGGTGGCTCAGTGGTAGAGCGCTTGCCTTGCATGCATGAGGCCCTGTGTTCGATTCCTCAGCACCACATAAACAAAAAGAAAAAAGCCGAAGTGGCGCTATGGCTCAAGTGGTAGAGCGCTAGCCTTGAGCTGAAGAGCTCAGGGACAGCACCCAGGCCCAGAGTTCAGGCCCCACAACCGGACCCCCCCCCAACATAAGAAAGAAATGTACTCATTATCTTGCCCATGTAATTGTAACCCCTCTGTATGGTACTTTCACATTTAAAAAAAAAGTGTGAGGGCTGGGAAGGTGGCTCAGTGGTAGAGCACTGGCCTTGCATGCATGAGGCCCTGGGTTCGATTCCTCAGCACCATATAAGCAAAAAGAAAAAAGCCGGAAGTGGGGCTGAGCGCTCACCCTGAGCTGGAGAGCTGAGGGACAGCGCCCAGGCCCAGAGTTCAGGCCCCACAACCAACAAAAAAAAAAAGAAAAAAGAAAAAAAGTGTGAACCCTTTTGCCTTAGTGTTAATTGCATGCAGGATAATTATTCCTCTGCTACTGACATTTCCCAGAAATGTCCTGGATTTTCCATATGCACACCAGAAGTTTTTATTGCTTACATAAAGTTATCTTATTGGCAGACTCAGTCAGATGTAAAGAAACTGAGCCCTTCCACTCCTGTCACATACATTTCAAGCACGTTTCCTATCTTTTGGTTTTGAAATATGGCTGTGGCTTTCATATGGATCATAATTTATTTTTGTTTAGATAATTCTATTAGCCTGTTTATGCATGACTTCACTCTTAGACACAAAGGTTACCCATTTGTCTTGGTAGTAATTTAATAGCTGTTCTTTGTGCTTCCTTCCTTGACCCAATTCCCCATAAAAATGTTACAGAGACACAAAGCAAATGAAAATTCACAGTAATCTCAGTAAGTTGTAATGACACCCAAATAACTGGCAATGCCTGAGAGGGTTTCCCAATAAGTGAGAGGTTGAATAATATGGCTGTCAGAACTCTACCAGCACAACTGCCATGAAATGCACAGACAGATGCTGGTCTGCAAAGCCTGATGGGTCACCGAAATGAAGATGTAGTGGGTGCAAACAGAAATAACTCTTTCTTGTGCTACAAGTGTGAATGATAGTAGGGCTTTCCCCATGTGTTTTAGAACCTGGTTCTATTCCCAGGAAAAAAAAATAATTTAAAACTCGAAAAGAAAGAACCCCCTCTCTGAGTCTACCAAAGCACTATAGATAGGGGAAACTCTTTGAATGTTTGCCCTGAAGTTGACCCCTCTCACAGTTACTGGGTAACAATCCAATCCTCATCTAGAGTCCCTATCAGAAATGACTTTATTTTTAAAGAGCAAAAATTTTATCTGTACTTTACTGGGGTTTGAAGTACTCTTCTGTGATGTCATTGACCTGAGACTCTGTGCCATAATCCCTGTGCAAACAACCACTTTAAAGGATAGCAGAGACCTAACTGTACTCCTCATTTTTCTGTTATCAATCTTAAGGAGGTTTCTTTGGTGCTCAGCATAAAAGGCCTCCAACACCTTCACACGTACAGGTGCATACAAGTGCATCAGGATGGCTTGTTTCAAAGGCCTTGGTAAATTGGCAAATTGCACAGACCAGGCCATGGTGGATGAGAGCAGACTCCAGCACCTGTTGTAATGAAGTATTAATGCCAATCACTGTAGAAGCAATACCTTCCTGAGCCCTGGTACTACATGTGGGAAAAGCAAAATCATTTTTTGGGTCATTATTATCATTTTATTATCTTTATGTGCTTGTACAAAGGAGTTACAACCAACATGTTAGTTTATGAGTACCACGAATCTTGATCAGTGTGACCCCTTTGTCAGTCTCACCCATCTTTCCCAACCCCACTCAGACTCTCATTGTTCCTAGTGCCATTTTAACATATATACATTGAATATTTTGGCTGCATTCTCCCACTCATGAAGCCAAATCTTGAGAACACCTGGGCCTCCATCCCTGCAGGAATTAGATTCTGTCCCTATCCCTGCTAATGCTAAGTGTTCAGAGTTGGGCATCACCCACTTCTTTGTCTATTTGCCTAAGTCTGAAAGATCAGCTCCTGTTCCAAACAAGGGATACAGGTGGACCCATTGCAACAATGAGATGTACCATTGCCATCACCCACTTCTTTGTCTATTTGCCTAAGTCTGAAAGATCAGCTCCTGTTCCAAACAAGGGATACAGGTAGACCCATTGCTACAATGAGATGTACAAGTCCTTATGTCGAAAACGAACTTTACAACTTTGGTGGGGGGGGAAAGGATTGGGTAGGGGGGTGTGGGGAGGATGGGAAGGGATTGAAAGGAGAAACAAAGGAGGAGGCTACAATGCTTGATAAGGAATGTAGTCATTATCTTGCCCATGTAATTGTAACCCCTCTGTACAGTATTTTCACAATTAAAAAAAGACTCTGCAGGCAGAATTTCTGTCTTCTTGGTAGAGCATCCCCCAAGAAGATAGATGGTGTGGGTTCAAAACCTTTCACCACTAGGTCAAAAAAATCTGTTTAAATAATGCCCATGCTGTCTATTAGAACTCTAGATTTATTGATTTCATTTGAGTTCAGGTTAATTTATTTTGACCTACATTTCCCCATTTCTTCAGTCTTCACTCTGGGTAAACACTTCTATTCAATTCTATGCTATTAGCTTTTAAAATATTCTACACAGTAGTGAAAACATGCAGTATTTGTGTCTATATTGCCTATTTCACCTAGATTACTTTGGTGATGTTTATCCATGTTGCTCAAAATGACACCATCTACTTTTTCAAGTACTAAGGAATATTCCATTCTGTCTATGTGTGTCTGCACAACAATATCTTTATGGATCGATCTGCTAAGGGATATTTTATTTTTTGTTGCCAAGAGTTCCCATGACTGCAGTCCTGTGTACTGCTTTCCATAGGAGTTATTCCCTTGGCTCAAAGTGTAAAAGGGAACACTGTGTATGTGTACAAGGTCTGCACAGGAAAAAGCTGGAAACTCAGTTTATATTTTTATATTATGAATATAGTTTTATTTTAATATATTGTACAACATTTACCTAATTTCTAGGGGTCTTAAGGTATTTTTTTCTGGCAAACAAGCAATTAAGAATCAGGAAATGTGCAAGTAGTGGCAAAGTTGATGTGAAAGTACGAGATGCCAGGGAAACTGAGGAAAGCCTCTTAACAAGTCTCCGGTTGGTTCAACCCCCCAACTAAAGCTCCACCCTGTGAAGGTTGCCTTATGGCATATGAGGTCTTATCTACCTGTTTCTCAGGAAAGGAGGAGGAGGAGGAGAATGGAAAGGAGCAGGTGGAGTTGAAGGAGGAGGAAAAGGAGGTGAAACAGGAGGAGCAGAGTAAGCAGTGAGACCTAAATTGGCAGCCTGCTATATAGGCTATATGATGATGGTGATCCCCAATTTATATCTCTTGGGTGAATCTCAGCTCTTCTATCATCTCTGTTTCAAGATAAATGTACAAAGACCACCAAGATAATCTGTGTACAATGATACATAAAGGCGGTGGGCATCATCAGAAAGTTCTGATCAGGTAAGATTCACTTAAGACAATGTGTCAACCATAAAGAGAGGATCTACTTTTAAACAAGCACCAGTTACTGAGAGCAGAATATATTTAAAACTTCACCAACAGAGAGCTGGGCTAAATAGACCTCAGAACCCTCCCTAGATGCTCCTTTATCTATTTAAGAACTTCTAAGGAGAATGAGTCATATTTAGGAGTATTTGTGCCTGGATAGAGTATGGATTGGGTCCTGCAGTGGAGGGGGATAATGGATTCATTTATTGATTGGAGGTCCTGATCCAGCCTCCACTCACTAGACCCCTGTCTTAATTTTTAGCCAAGGATAGGGATGTTGTAAGGGCTAGAGTATTCAGTGAGGACACTCCATGTTTTAATACATTTATACTGGGAAACTCAGCCTCCCATGGCTACTGCCTTTGATGTGGGAAATGGGAATGATCCCAGAGGTGTATTCTTTGAGCTGTTGCCTTTCAGGGCTCTCCACAGTGTTTGTTTGCCTAGACACACAAAAGTGTTTATTTGGGGTTCTATTAAAGCAAGGCAACAGTACTCTTCAGAGGACCAAAGCAACTTAACCTGTAGCTGGGAGAAAAAGTCTTTCCTAATAAAGGCCTACCAGAAATGAGTGACAGAAGTGGAGATCTCTCCATAAGAAATTCAGAGGTAGCCGGGCGCTGGTGGCTCACGCCTGTAATCCGAGCTACTCAGGAGGCTGAGATCTGAGGACCGTGGTTCAAAGCCAGCCCGGGTAGGAGAGACTGTGAGACTCCTATCTACAATAAACCACCAGAAAACCGGAAGTGGCGCCGTAGCTCAAGTGGTAGAGCACTGGCCTTGAGCTGAAGAGCTGAGGGATAGCGCCCAGGCCCAGAGTTCAAGCCCCACGACCGACCAAAAAAAAAAAAAATCCAGAGGTTTGGGGCTAGTTTTTTGGAGATAAAAGTCTCATAGACTTTCCTGCCCAGGCTGGCTTCAAACTATGATCCCCAGATCTCAGCCTCCTGAGTAGGTAGGATTACAGGCATCAGCCACCAGTTCCTGGCTCAACATTAAGCATTTTAAATAGAGACTCGCAACACAACAAATCAAAGAAAGGTTGGACAAATGGGATTGCATAAAGTTGCAGAGCTTCTGCATGGCAAAAGACATAGCTAGCAAGACCAATAGAAAGCCCACGGATTGGGAGAAGATCTTTACTAGCCATACAACGGACAAGGGTCTCATATCTAAAATATACTTGGAACTCAAAAAATTAAACCCCCCAACAACAAATCCTCAAAGAAACAACTGCTCAATAAATAAGTGGGCGAAAGACTTAAAGAGAAACTTCTCTGAAGAAGCAAGAAGGATGGCCAATAGACACATGAAGAAATGCTCAACATCCCTAGCCATAAAAGAAATGCAAATCCAAACAACATTGAGATACCACCTCACTCCAGTTAGAATGGCAAAAATCAAGAACTCTAACAACAACAGATGCTGGAGGGGATGTGGACAGAAGGGAACCTTACTTCATTGTTGGTGGGAATGTAAACTTGTTCAACCACTTTGGAAAGCAGTATGGAGGTTCCTCAAAAGACTTCACATAGAACTCCCCTATGACCCAGCAATCCCACTTTTGGGCATTTACCCAAATGTTTACAAACAAGACCACACTAAAGCTACCAGCACAGCTATGTTTATTGCAGCATTATTTACCATAGCTAAGATATGGAACCAACCCAGATGCCCCTCAGTAGATGAATGGATCAAGAAAATGTGGTATATATACACAATGGAATTCTATGCCTCCATCAGAAAGAATTATATTAAGTTAAATAAGCCAGGCCCAAAGAAACATAGGTCCCATGGTTTCCCTTATTTGCAATATCTAGTATATGTATGAGTCAAGCGGAAAAGGTCAGATAATGTGATGTTAGGAAAATGAACCCTTAGATATGTATTTTAATGTTTTTTTCTTTCGTGCATGTGTTTCTAATGCATTTATAAGATTATTTCTTTGTTGCTTTGTATGTCCCTCCCCCACAGTATAACCCCTGCTTTCACTATATTTGATGTCAGTATAACTTGTGGAGGAGATGGGGAAAAACAAGTCGTTTAAGGATACAGGTAGACCTGTTGCAACAATGAGAAGTACAAGTTGTCATGTCCAAAAGGAGCTTTACAACGTCGGTGGGGGGGAGGGAGGGAGGGGAGGAGAAGGATTGGGATTGGGGGGGAGGGGGGAGGCTGGGAAGGGATGTGAAGGGTAAACAAAGGAGGAGGCTGCAATGCTTGTTAAGAAATGTACGCATTATCCTGCCCATGTAATTGTAACCCCTCTGTACAGTATGTTCACAAATAAAATAAAATAAAATTTAAAAAAAAATTAAGCATTTTAATATCAATACGTTGTTCCTTTATGTAGTATTTTAGGGTCAGATTCAGTGTGGGCATTATTTTACTCAAAGCAATCCCATCAGGTTTGGAAGGCTTATCCCTATTCGCTGCCACCTGAGGTGCAGAGCAGTTTATTCAAAGTCACATAGTTAGCTTGATCTTTAATTAAGGCTTTTGATTTTTGAAATGCCCTCATGGCATATAGTTGATCATTGGTCTTGAAGTCAGGGCCTTAATGCTGTCCCTGAACTTTTTCTCTCAAGGCTCATACCCTACCACTTTACACCACAGTACCACTTCCGGTTTCCTGGTGAATAATCAGAGATAATAGTCTCACAGTTTCCTGACCAGTCTGGCTTTGAACCGCAATCCTCAGACCTCCGCCTCCTGCATAGCTAGTATTACAAACATGAGCCTGTTTAAATCCTTAGGAAAACTAGCTCATACTCCAACAAAAGAACTACCAAAAACTTGTGCATGAAAGTGTAGGGGGAGGTCAAGGAATAGACCAATGAAATGAGGGAGAATGCATTTATACTATTTGGTGAATATCTTATGAATTTAAAAAAATTGAGAGGAGGGCTACGGTTGGGAGAGAGGGAGAATGATGTAAAGGGTTACATCAATCAAGATGCACTGTACTTATACACTGAATTTTTGAATGGAGAAAAATAAATGTAACAGAACATCATTAGAGTGTCAGTTCTTCAGTCCTGGTTGCAGGCATGATTTTAGGGCCACACCCTCCCAGTGACTCTAACAGAAGACCATTCATCAAGGACTTTTATCCAAGGCACAAAAGTTCAGTATCCACCATGATAAATGCTGACATGGAGGCAGTAGATGCTGGAAATCAGGTAGAACTGGAGGAAATACCACAACTTACTAATTAAGTGTTGGAACTCTCACACACTTGAAGATCTCTCTGCAAGAATAGAGGCAGTTAAGGTAGAAAATCTGAAACTAAAATTTAAAAAACCAAATTCTTGGAAAATATATAGAAAACCTCATTTTAGTTTTGAGTATTTTCCTAATAACGGACACAAAAACAAAAGAAATAAGGGATTGTTTTCCTTCTGTTCTATGGAGATATTCTCTCTCTTTCTTTATCTCCCACTTTCCCTGTGTCTCTTTCTCCTCTCTTCCTGTCCTTCTCCCCTTTCCTCCTTCCATACTCTCTCTCTTCCCCCTTTAAAACTTGGGTAGAACACAAAACTTACAGTACTTTTGTTTGTGGCTTCATTAAAAATGTATGAAGATAATGTCAAATCCATGCAAGGTGAGCTTATTCACAAGAGACTTCCATGAGATAGTTAAGAAAATATGCAGAAGTAGAGACTTTATTAATAGAATTGAAGATGTTTACAAAACTTGAAGATGCATATTTTACTTAGTAAAATAGTCAAGAAAATATGGCCTGTAGACGATGCTGCTGTTGGAGGATCGCCACCCAGAGCATCTAAGGTGGTGAATAATAGCTCTTCAAGTTTACAATAAATAATGGCCTCTAAAAAAAACTACATTGCAAAAAATGAGAAAGAAACAGAATGGAAAGAGTAAAAAAGTTGAAGAAGCAGAGCCTGAAGAATTTGTTGTGGTAAAAGTACTGGACCAACTTGTAGTAAATGGGAAGGTAGAATATTTCCTGAAGTGAAAGGGATTTACAGATGCTGATAATACTTGGGAACCTGAAGAAAATTTAGATTGTCCAGAATTAATTGAAGTACTTCCTAATTCTCAAAAAGCTGGTAAAGAAAAGGATGGTTAAAAAAAAAGAAAGAAAGAAAATCCTTATTGGACAGTGAATTTGATCATAGCAATCAAAGAAGAAAAGAGATACTGCTGACAAACCGAGGAGCTTTGCCAGGGGTCTAGATCCTGAAAGAATAATTGGTACCACAGACAGCAGTGAAAAATTGATGTTTCTCATGAAACGGAAAGATTCAGATGAAGCTGATGGTTCTGGCAAAAGAGGCGAATATGAAATGCCCTCAGATTGTAATTGCTTTTTATCAAGAGAAACTAGCTTGGAATTCTTGTCCAGAAGATGCTCAATAATTGTTTGCACTCTTTTTATATATATTTATACATATATATATATATATATATATATATAATCTTAGTCTTGGCTTTTGAATTAATGGTGTGAAACAATAACTACATTCTAAAGAAAATAAAGTTTGATAATGGTTTTGAAAGTAGTTTGGGGGAAATTGTTGAGTTTATCGGGTTTTTTCCTCAATAGCACGAGTTACTTTGAACATATATAATAAAGTGTCTCTGTAGTTGTTTCCTTTATGAGAAAATAATATTTAATACCGTGGCATATTTCCTCTGCACTCTGGAACAAGTTGTGTGTTCTTTTATATTAGGCGATTTTTTTGGTCATTAATCAAAACAACTTGTCTTTAACTGCTATATTGAAGGATCTTCCTGAATTTTTTGTTTGTGTGTAAACAAAATATGAAGGTAGTCTTTTATTTCAGAGATTTTGCTTGCATATATAGGTAAATGATGTATAACTGAGTTACTTCCCTGGCCCTTGGTTTAGTTTTTTGTTGTTGTTGGTTTTTTGAGACAGGGTCACTAGGCTGTTCAGGTTGGCCTTGAACTTACTATATAGTTTAGTTTGCTAGAAGTGTTTAACCAATTTCGCCAGCACTATTACTGAAGAGGCTGTCTTTCTTCTATTCTATTTCTTTAGCTCCCTTGTCAAAGATTAGGTGGTTATAGGTATAACCCCTGTTTTCACTGTATTTGATGTTGGTATAATTTGTGGAGGGGAAGGTAAAAAACAAATTGTTTAAATAGGTCTGTGGGTTCTTTTCTGGGAATTCAGTCCTATTGCATTGTTCCTCACTCAGGTCTATTCTTGTGCCAGTACCAAGCTGTTTTGATTATTATGGCTTTAAAGTACAGTTTGGAATTTGGAATTGATATTCCTCCAGCACATTTCTTTCTACTAAGAATTGTTTTTGCTATTCGGGGTCTTTTATTGTTCCATATAAATTTTTGGATTGCTTCTTCTATTTCATTGAAGAATGAGGTTGGGATATTGATAGGTATCGCATTGAATTTGTAGACAGCCTTTGGCAGTATTGCCATTTTCACGATGTTAATCTTCCCAATCCAGGAGCATGGGAGGTTTTCCCACTTAGTTCTGCTTTAATTTCCTTTTTTAGGTTTTTAAAGATTTCGTCATAGAGGTCCTTTACCTTTCTGGTTAAGTTAACTCCTAAGTATTTTATTTTTTGTGGGGCTATTACAAAAGGGTTGCTTTCCTAATTTCAGCGATGCTCTTTTCGTTATTGGCATACAAGAAAGCTATTGATTTCTGAGGTTTAATTTTATACCCTGCTACTTTGCCAAATTTTCCGATCAGCTCAAATAACTTGGGAGCAGAGTCCAAGGGGTTCTTTAAATACAAGATCATGTCATCTGCAAAGAGGGAGAGTTTTACTTCATCTTTCCCAATTTGGATCCCTTTCATGTTTGCATCTTGTCTTATTGCTGTAGCTAGGCATTCTAATACTAGAGCCTCCACTTTTGGAAAAGGGGGAAGTGTCATTCATTACGTAGCCTGAACCTGCATTTACACACCAGGACTATGTATTACTACAAGGCAGTTCATTATTTCATATTGAGCCAGAATGTAGTAAACTAGAGGTTATAAATTTAGTAATTTGGACCAGTGATTTCATTGGTAATACTTTGAGGTTGACCACTGACTTAACCCTTCTGTGTGCCATTTGCTTCAAATTCACAAGATTCCTAAAGGTATCTCCAGACCCCATGGATAGACACAAGTTGCTACTGAGAATTTTCATGATGCAATTCTAAAATGTTGTTGTTCAGTTGTTTTACTGCTCTGCATCCCTGTGGCTATTGGTTTGTTTCAGTTTTCTGACTTGCTGATTAACATATTAACATCAGATTCAGGCTGGTTGCTATGCTCTGACAGATAATGTGAACCCATCTTCAAAAGGGTGATAAAATCATGAATGTACTTTTTGCAGACACTGAGGCAAGGCCTGCTGCTGTTGTTGCTGCTACAGATTGTAGTATGCAGCTATTTAGTATTGTTGCTGGTATTGTTTGCTCTGGAAGGGCTGTTATTATGCTTGGCAAGCTCAGGTTGGCTTACAATAAGCTGTATCTCTTCCATCTTTTTACCTCTTTGGTAGTGGTTCTTCCAATTCTCTCATGTGTGTGATGTACATGAGCAAGTGGAGCAAGATGAGTGAGGCTTACAAGCCTCTAGCCCTCTACAATACAGAACAAGGGAGTTCAAATCCCATGACTGACAAAAAAAATGTTCGATGCATATCCTATGAAGTTAAGAAAAATGAGTGGAGAGGTTCGGAGGGATTGGGGAGAAAGATAGAAGGGGTAACGCTGATCACAATATACTGTTTTTATGACTGCGTTTGTTCAATGGTAACTCCTTTGTACAACTACTTAAAGATAATTAAAAATATAATTAAAAATAAACCAAGAAAGATTATTACAAAATAACCTCTTTTGAAAGTACTTACTGTTATTTAAACATTTAACAATGTCCAAGATGGGTATTCCAGAAGAGTAAAGAGGGCAAAGGGTGTGCAGACAACTTTCTCCATCCTCGTGCCACAAATAGTGACACAATCCAGTGAAATAATACCATAATTGAACAAGTAAAGTCAATGAGGTATGTGATGCTAATGCATCTTAAATTATATTGTTTTAAAACATATACATATATAGATATAGATATGTACATATATGACATAATTATAGCTATAGCACAGTTTGGGAGGAGGAAGAAAAGGGCAAGGGAATGATGGAGAGTGAATCATATCAAAATACAAGTGAAGATGGCGAAAGTAAACTAATTGAAATCTGTTGAGTAGTAGAGGGGTAAGGAGGACATGGAAAGACAGCACTAGAGCAACTTGATCCAAGTAAATTATTCAGTATATATGTAGTGAATGGCATGGGGGAAGTCTCTTTTCATTACGAACATAGACTAAATAAAATGAATGTACAGCAGGTTCTATAGGAGGAGGGATATCAGTGGGTGGTGAGAGAGAGTGATAGATGTTGAATATGGTC
The DNA here is from genome assembly GCF_024711535.1 of Dipodomys merriami. NCBI lineage: Eukaryota > Metazoa > Chordata > Mammalia > Rodentia > Heteromyidae > Dipodomys > Dipodomys merriami. Next base: position 83,589,768 of record NW_027204492.1, read on the forward strand.
AAAGTACTGTGTATAGTATACATACACGAATATACAATAATGAAAGGATAATTAAGAATGGGTAGGGGTATGAGGGAAAATGTGTGAACAACAAAGTTTTATCAATAGACATTTCACTATTGTATTCTCAAGTGAAACCCCTCATAGGAACAATATGTGCTCATTCAAAGCTACATGGTATGAAAAATGTCCTTTTTCTAAAGATATATTTATTGTAAATATAATGTACAGAGAGGTTATAGTTACATGCATAAGGTAATAAGTGCATTTCCTATAGCATTGTTACCCCCTCCTTGTTTTGCCCCATCATCCCTTCCCTCCCCCCCTCCCCAACTCCTCCCTCCCCCCACCCAAAGTTGTAAAGTTTGTTTTCAACACAGTGTCTTATACATCTCATTGTTACAATGGGTCAACCTGTATCCTTATTTCAGCTTTTTGTTATCTCCCTTCCCCTCCCCAAATTAGAAAAATGTATATACAAGATGCAGAACACCAGAATCAAATTCAGTGAAAATGGGGGTGAGATCATGGGGGAAGAATATACAAAAGAAACAAAAAAATTACATAGTACATTATAAGTACATTGAAAACAACAGCATTAGCCTGGCACCAGTGGCTCACACCTGTAATCCAAGCTACTCAGTAGGCAGAGATCTGAGGATCGTGGTTCAAAGCCACCCGGGCAGGAAAAGTCCATGAGACTCTTATCTCCAATTAACCACTCAGAAAACCAGAAGTGGCCCAGTGGCTCAAGTGGTAGAGCCTTGAGCTGAATTGCTGGGGGACAACACCCAGGCCCAGAGTTTAAGCCCCATGACCAACAACAACAATAACAACAACAACAAAAAAAAACCCAGCAACAAAGCAACAAAGATAAAACCTCTTGTATCCCTATCTTGGGGTTGATTTTGCTTAGCATCATCTTATATGGTCACATGTACATAGTTTTTGACCTTTTCTGCTTGTCCTAGACATATACTAGTTATTGCAGATAAGAGAAACGATCGGAACTATGGTCCTTTGGGACTGGCTTACTTCAATTAATATAATTTTTTTCCAAGGAAAAATGTCCTTTAAAACTATATACCCATTTCACAGCTAAGGACTGAACTCGGCCTTGGCATCTAAGGTCTTAGGGAGTGGGGAAGTGAGGATTGCTTATATCCTATCATTTCCCAGGTTATATGTCCCTTGGATAAATTAAGTCCTAATAAAGTATCCTGAGTTTTGCATAATTGGACTTTTTCTTGAGGCACTTTATTAGCGCCCCCCCCCAGCCAAGAAATTGTGAGAAAACTCAGTAGCCCACCTCCTCCATGGGAGGGCAGAGGCCAGATCATCTACATATTGTAATAAAGCTGTCTGGGGATAGGTTCACTCAGCTAGATCCTGTGCCAGGGCCAATCTAAATAGATGAGGCCTATCCCAGATCCCTAGGGAAGAACTGTCTAGGTAACAGTTCCAGTCTTTCAAGTGGGATCTTCAAAGGCAAGTAAAAGACTGATGATCCAAAAAGTCATCTTTGAGGTCCCAGCTAGAATAGGGGGTGGTATTTGTGCTAGGAGACTGTACAGATTGGGGACTATGGGATAGAAGAGGGTGGGCCCCTTATTTATTAATTGGAGGTCTTAGATTAACTTCTACTTATGGAGTCCTTTTGTTCACTGCCAGGTTAGGTAGGTGTATTCTAAGGTCTAGAGCATTTAGCTAGGAGTTCCTGCTGTTTTAGTCCCTCTGGGTACTACCTCTGATGTGGGAAATGGGAAGGATCCCTGAGGTGTATTTGTGTTGCTTCTCTGGGCCCTCCCAGCTTTTACACCAGCTGGCCAAAGACTATTCCATTAGGGGAAGACAATAGTACTTCTCAGGTAGTAAATGTAATTAACCTGCAATTGGAACAAAAGATCTCTTCCTAACAAAAGGGCATGAGTTTCTAGTAGTATCAGGAATGAATGGCATAAGTAGAGATCTCCTCCGGAGGAAGCCAGGGGCTGAGTAAAATAAGATTCTAAGGGGCTCACCTGATATGCCCAGAATGGTGATTTATTGGGAGACCTGGGTCCAGGAGAAAAGGGGATGGCCAAAAAATATGCTCCATTGTCAATCAAAAATCTGATTTTCCATTTTTCTAATATTGTCACAGCCCAGGAGTACTCCGCCCTGTGGACTTCAACTATGGGAGCTTGAATAGGAAGCCTCCGGATTCACCATGGCCCTCTTGAAGATCATGCCAACACCTCATGGTGAGCTGAGGGTTTCATGTACTCCAATGATCTCTTTTATAGTGGGGCAGGATACTGAGGGTGCTTTTGCCTCTTGGGGCTTTCCCCCTTCCAGTGGTACTCTAGTCCACAGTAAACATTCCCATGAATCAAGGCTTGTCCTAATTGGGGTTCCCTGAACGGCTGAGATAACTACTTCCTGCTGTTTCTGCCCTCTTTTCTCCTTTTCCAGGTCTCTGTCATAATATACAAGGAAAGCCACTTGGACTAATTGGCCCAAGATCTTGCCTCCCCTCCATAATCAACTTTTGATGTTCCTACAAATGTCAGGGGCTGACTGACTTGGAAGTTTATCTTTAAAGATGATCTCTTCCTGTGTTCCTAGTTGCAAATTGATAGGTTTTGGTATAACATATTTTAGGGTTTGTAAAAAGGCTGCTGGGGGTTTAGTTCCTCCTTCATAGACAGCCAGCTGGGAATAATTAAGTGGGTCTACTTTGGCCCTCTTCAATAACCTGAGGATGCTATGTATGAAATAGTTTCTCTCCCAAGGGAGGCAATTGTCTACAGGGTCTCATTGGGGTTAGTTTTTAAGTATTGTCTGGTCTCCTGTAGGACTCTCATTCCTCTGTCTCGCAGTCCTGCCCACGGCAGTGGGATAGTTGCTTCCTACTCCTACCACCTGATTCCATACCCTCTGTTTCCCCAGAGAAGACAAGAGTCTGATTAAGCAGTAACATAATGTCTTTCCAGGCTAGATCATACACACACCTGGGTTAGTTATTGGAAAGTGTGAGCATAATGGTCAGGGCTATCAATATAGTTTTCAAAATCCTTTTTTAACCTGTTTTGACTCACTCCAAGAAAAGGGGGGCACCAAGGAGTTTGTCTCCTAATTCTCCCCCAGGCAGAATGGGAACATTCCTGAATACGGCTTCCTGATCCTTTCTCCCAGATTTCCTTTCTTTTCTGCCTTGGGGAGCAGTGGGGATTAGGTTATAAACTCCAGGAGGCTGATAAGAGTCATCTCCTAATCCTGCTAGGGAGGATCAAGGGGAGTCTGGAGTTACTTAGGTTTAGAGCTGGTCTCCAGTCCAAGGGAGGAGCCCTGGGAGAGCTGGAAAGCCACTCAGGACTGTCTGTCCAACCTGCAGTCGTCCATGCACTCAGGAAAATATGTTAGGTAGGAGAAGAGTGGGCCACAGGGCACCTGTGTCCATTTTCCCTCCCACTTATAAAAAAGGTCTAGTAAAAGTACAGTATTATAATTGATTCTGAAATCCTTAGGCCAACTCTTCTCATCTCCTGGGGTTATTTAGACCAAGCTTCAGTGCAGCAAAATACGAAGGATTTTGTTCTTAAGCTTTGAGGGTCCAGGTCCCTCCAATGTCTCAGCGAACATGTTAGGGGAGATTGTACTGGGAACTTAGAGGAACTGGCGCCCACCAGTAGATAAAAGACAAAAGGGATTCCTAAGTCAAGGCCCCAATTTCAGACCTCTCTGTCGTGGGTACTGACAGGCTTTGCTGGGGGAAGCCTTCTCCCCCTAGTAGACCCAACATTTCCAGAGCCAGGAGTCAGAGTTTAGACAAGATCTATCTGACTTTGGGCCTCCCAAGTCAGCATGACCTTGCCAAGATTCCTAATTTCTTTATATCCCAAGTATGTTTGCTCCTTCCCATGATAAAAAGCACTGAGTTTCTATCTAGCTGCCTGGTGAAGAGGCAGGAGAGGAGTTGCCAGGGCAGTACAGCTGAGGGACCATTCATCAGCCCCTCAAGCTATTGTCCTATGCCCAAGGCTATCATTGCCCCCTAAAGGGGAATCCATTTGAAAAGGGAGCTAAGGCTTGATCCTCCTGGGGGGCCAATTGCATGTTACCAATAAGGGAGAAGCCATGTAAGCACCAACACAGGGACTGCCTCTGGGTCCTCAACTGCTCAGATATATTTCTGAGTTCAAGTTGACACTACAGGAATAGGGAGATATGACGGAGGAGGGCCTGACTTCCAAGCCTCCCCTCTTCTTTTTTTTTATTTATTTTTTTGTCGTTCGTGGGGCTTGAACTCTGGGCCTGGGCGTTGTCCCTCAGCTCTTCAGCTCAAGGCGAGCGCTCTACCACTTGAGCTACAGCGCCACTTCCCCTGCCCTCTTCTTAAGAAGGCCAAACCAATCAAAGGAAGGTTGACAGGAGCAGCAGAGTCCTTGCCACCTCCTGTATGGAGCCACCAGAGCCTGAATATCCCAGGGAGGGAGTGAAAGTCTCCACAGAGAATAAAGATATCCCACCTCTGTCTAGGAGCAATAGGGAATGCATCAGCTCATGACAAAGAAAAGACTCTATGTCTGGGGGTTCCGTCATGATTCTTGTGGCCAGGGGACTCCCAAAGAAGAGACAGATAAAGGCCCCAGACATACCAATGGTTACTCTCTAGGGGTTCCCCTCACTTGGTTTTGAGGGGCTACAGTGACCTTTAGTGGTTTGTTTTAGAATCTCTTAAATCCCAGAAGTGCACTCAAAGATGATACCATCTAGGGGCCTTGGTTTCTTTCTCTCCACCAATTAAGAAATTATGTATCAGGTAATGGAAGCAGAGACAAAGTTTATTTGAAAGTGAGGAACAGATGCCAGGGTAAAATGAGGAAAAGTTTCTTATGCATTAATAGGTTGGTATAAGCCACAACCCAGACTGAGGACTGGGAGAGCCGCCTAATGCCACATGAGGACTTTTCTACCTGTTTCCAGTCAAGGGGGAAGGGAGGAAGAAGGCAGGAGTATGACCAGGACAGCACAGATTTCTCTGTGTAAGAGGTTAAAAAGTAGGGTCCAGAGCTGGGAAGGTGGCTCAGTGGTAAAGCGCTTGCCTTGCATGCCTGAGGCCCTGGGTTCGATTCCTCAGCACCACATAAGCAAAAAAAGAAAAAAGCCGGAAGTGGCACTGTGGTTCAAGTGTAGAGCACTAGCCTTGAGCTGAAGAGCTGAGGGACAGCGCCCAGGCCCACAGTTCAGGCCCCACGACTGGGACCCCCTCCCAAAAAGAAAAAAAAGAAGTAGGGTCCAGAAATTGGAAAGCATTTGCAGTTCTCATGGGGTCTATGTTTTATAGTCCTTTGGGCATGTCTCAGCTGTTCTGGCATGGGATTGGTTCATTATCCCCTTTAGCCCAAGGAGGATGGAGCCTATCCCCTAGATTCGACTGCTTCAGAGTCCTCAGGGCTTATCTTATTTTCCCTGAGTCCTCAGGAAGAAGAGGACCTATTATTTCCATGAGCTATCTCCTCCTGCTATGGTTGCCCAGAAAAGGAGGGATGTCACCTCCACCTGGCTGTCACTACCCCTGGGATATCCACGTCACCTATACCAAGTCCCTGTTTCTTCCTGTCAGCCTCATCTTTTCCCTTTCGCCTTTCCCCGTTCTCTTTAAAGGGCCTCTCTTTCCCCTGCCTGAACCATGATCCTCCTATTTATGTTTCCTTCAAAAAAATGTCATCACCCAGCTCTGGGTTGAAATGGGGTCTCAAGAACTGCTTCTGTTCTGGCTGACCTTGAGGCCTGATCCTTCAGATCTCAACCTCCTTATTGGAGTGTGTGTGTGTGTGTGTGTGTGTGTGTGTGTGTGTGTGTGTGTGCGTGTGTGTGTGTGTGTGTGTGTGCCAGATCTCAACCTCCTTATTGTAGTGTGTGTGTGTGTGTGTGTATGTGTGTGTGTGCCAGATCTCAACCTCCTTATTGTAGTGTGTGTGTGTGTGTGTGTGTGTGTGTGTGTGTGTGTGTGTGTGCGCCAGACCTGGGGCTTGACCCCACGTCCCATGAACTGTCTGAGAGCCTTTCTGCTCAAGGCAACCCTTCTACAACTTGAGCGAAAGCTATACTTCTAGCTTTGGGGTGGTTTATTGGAGTTGAGTCCTATGGTCCCACCTGACCAGGCTGGATTTGAACTACAATTCTCAGATTTCAGCCTCCTGGCTAGCTAGGATTAACATGGGTGAGCCACTGGGTACCCAGCTCTGATTGTATAATTTTAAATATATTTTCCAAAGTATATTTAGCATATAGAAAGCAAAAACTTATTGCTCTTTCTGGCCTTGAACCATGGTCATCCTGATCTCAGCTTTCTAGTTGTATTATTTTTAATATATTTCCAGAAGTATATTGTGCTAACAAGTGTGAACACTTGTATCTTAGTGTGAATCAACACTGCCCTTTGCTTTTGAAATACGCTTATGGCTTTCATAGGAATAGATGATTTTATTATTATATAGCCAATTCTATTTGCTTTTTCATGCATAAACTCCACTCTTTTGCACAAAATTAAAAAAGATTTTGTAACCCACCTATCCTGTTACTAATTTTATGGCAGTTCTTTTTTGGGGGGTTCAGGGTCTGTTGTGGGGTTTGATCTCAGGGCCTGGCACTATCCTTGAACTCTCTATCTCAAAGCTAGCACTCTAACACTTTGAGCTGCACAGCCACTTCCAGTTTTAGAGTGGTTAATTGGAGATAAGAGTCTCACAGGGACTTTTCTCTGCCCCAGCTGGCTTCGAACCATGATCCTCAGATAAGAGCCTCCGCTGTAGCTAGGATTACAGGCATGAGCCACCGGTGCCTGGCTATGGCAGTTCTTTATACTTCTAATCCTCAATTCCTCACTAAAATGCTGTGAAGACACAATGAAATGAAAATTCATAGTACCCCAGAGAGTTAACCATGACCTTTAACTGACTAGCTCAGTCTGAGAAAGTTCCCAGTAAGTGACAGCTTGGCTGATAATGGCTGTCAGGACTGTTTGCAGAGTTGACATGAAACTGGCACACAGCCCAAGAATTCTATGACTGTATAGTAGATTTCAGAGTTGTCACATCCTGGGTTAGCAAGCTAACTATGTCACTAGCATGGGGATGTAGCTGCCCCTGAAAGAAATAACAGTGTCCTATACTGGAAGTGTGGCTCATACTGGAGTGCTTTGCCTTGCATGCATTAGAATCTGGCTTCATCTCTGATAAAAAAAAAAAAAAAAGAATGAATAAAGAAGTCAAAAGGAAGAACATTTACTTTGAATCTACCAAAGTACTATGGATACAAGAAAACCTTTCAATGGTACTTTGAAGTTAACCCTGCCACATAAACGATCCAACCCTGGTAACAAGGCTAGCATGATTCCTGCTCCAACTGTGGAGCCTTACCAGAAGTATTTTAATTTTTAAAGAGCTCATGCTTTTTAATCTGTTTTCTCTCTTTCTCTCTGTCTCACTCTCTGTGTGTCTCTGTCTCTGTCTGTCTGTGTGTCTCTGTCTCTCTGCCTCTGTTTCTCTGTCTCTCTGTCTCTCTATCCTTCTGTCTCTATCTCTGTCTCTGTCTCTGTCTCTCTGTCTCTCTGTCTCTCTGTCTCTCTGTCTCTCTGTCTCTCTGTCTCTCTGTCTCTCTGTCTCTCTCTCTCTCTCTCTCTCTCTCTCTTTCTTTCCCTCTCTCCCTCTCTCAGGCCCCTACACACCGCCTTGTGGTTTGAACTCAGGGCTTAGGTATAGTCTCTGAGCTTTAACGCTCAAGGCTGGCACCCTAACATTTGAGCCTCGGTTATACTTCTTGATTTTTCATGGTACATTGAAGCATAGAATCTTCTTTCCTGCTCCAGCTGTCTTGGAACTGTGAACCTCAGCTGTCAGCCTCTTGAGAAACCAGTATTACAGGTGTGAGTCACTGGCGTCTGCCTTTTTTTATTTGTTCTTTTCTTACATTTAAAGAACTCTTCCATGACCTCGTTGGCCCGAGACTGTGCCACAACCCTTATCCACTACCCAGGTACTACCAACCACTATATGGGATTGCAAAGGCCCACCTGCTCCACTAGTTTCATGCCACCAACCTTCATGAGGTTGATTTGGTGCTCATCATAAAGAGCCTCCACACAATTTCACATATATGCTCATTACAGTGGGATGTGAACATACAAGCTTGATGCTTGTCTAAGGCCTTGGCAGCATTGAAAATTACATGTGCTAGGCCATCATAGATGAGGGCAGGCTTCAGCACTTTTAATGTAGTATTACTTTCCATTACCCTAGTAGCTATGCCTTCCTGGGCCCTGGCGTGTGTTTGGGTGAAGCCCAATCTTGAGTGCACCCAGGCCTCCATCTCTGCAGGGCTTGGAAGTGGTAGTGGAAGAGCCAGAAACTTCATGTTAGGAATTGGGCATCAGTATTCACACCATTGCTGTCACCAATTTTGTGGATTATTGGCCAAGTCTGAAACATCAGCTGCTGTTCAGATGCAGAAAACAGGATACAGAGTGTGTGCATCCATGAGTTACAAAAATAAACACAGAGTTTTAAGTATAGCATGAAATAGACAAAATTGTCTGTAGACATTTCCAGCACTACAAGTTCAAGCTACATGGGCATCCAGAAAAGCAACACAGAGGCCAGGCACTGGTGGCTCACACCTGTAATCCTAGCTACTCAGGAGGCTGAGATCTGAGGATCACGGTACAAAGCCAGCCGGTGCAAGAAAGTCCGTGAGACTCCTATCTCCAATAAACCACTCAGAGAACTGGAAGTGGTGGTAGAGCACTCACCTTGAGCTGAAGAACACAGGGACAGCAGTGCCCAAGCCCAGAATCCAAGCCCCACGACCAGCCAAAAAAAAAAAAAAAAAAGGAAAGAAAGAAAGAAAAACAAAACAGAGATTAAGTGGTTAATAGGGGTAAGAATCTCACCAACGTTCCTGCTGTTGCTGGCTGCCATGATTCTCTCATCTCAGCATCCTGAATAGCTAGGACTATAGGTATGAGCCTCCAACACCCAGCTATGATCTGCTCTTCTTCTGGTGTTGGTCCTGAGGGTTGAACTCAGGGCCTGGGCTTTGTCCCTGAGTTTCTTTTGCTTAAGGCTAGTGCTCTACCACTTGAGCTACAGCTCAGCTTTTGGTATTTTTTTTAAAATAGTTTAACAGAGATCAGAGTCTCATGGACTTTTCTGTCTGGGCTGGCTTCAAGCTGCAATCCTCAGATCTCAGCCTGCTGAGTTGCTAAGATTACAGGCATGAGCCACCAGTGTCTTGCTAGTATCTACTTTGTAAAGTGATACCATCTAGGGACTTAGGGTTCCATTTCTCCAACCACTAAAGGATTATGAGACAAGAATAGTAGAAACAGAGTTGAGGTTTGTTTGGAAGTGAGAATAAGAAGATGAGAGGAGTCAAGCCCCTTGGCTACTGGTGAGTTGGTATAAGCCCCCTAGGCTGGGAGGGATGCATTGTGCCATATAAGATTGTGTCCACCTTCTTCCCTGGCAATAAGAACAATACAGATTTCTCAAGGGAAGAGAATGAGAAGAGACCCAGAAATCATTAGTCCTTTGTACTTCTCAAGAGTCTTCTTTCAAGACCTTTCTCTTGGGTGGAGAGGCATCTCATCAGTCCTGGTATCTGGTTGGATTATTCTCCCCTCCCCACCCCCACCACCAAGAGAGGGAGTAGGTGTTTGGTAGGACTTTCAAGATATGAAGGGGCATTGCCTCCACCATGGCCACTTTCTTTCACTGTCTGCCCATTTTTTAAACTGTCCCTCATTATCCCCTCTCAGTTGGAACTCTAATTGCCATAGGGAAAGGAACTATGAGCTAACTTCTTTTACCTGAGAGAGGGCAGGCAGGTACAACAGTCTGCCTCCTTTGAGAAGCATCTTCTAGGTAGATGGGATATAGTTTGTGTGCTGTTTCTATGGACCACGATAAAACTCTGGGGGACCATTTATATGCACTACTTTTAAAAATATGTATTTATTGTTATTCTAAAGATGATGTACAGAGGGGTTACAGATACATAAATCAGGTAAAGAGTGCATTTCTCTTTGAACAATGTCACCCTTTCCCTTGCTCTCTCTCTCAGTGTTATTTTCCATCCCTAACCATGAGTTGGATAATTCATTTTCAACATAGTGTCTAGTAAGTACCACTGCAGCATTTGTTCACCCTCTTATCAGCCACTTTTTATGGCTTGATGCATGCCAATCTAGAAATGACAAACTTAAAAAGCATGGGGTTTCAGCCATGCCCTGGTGGCTCTTGTCTGTAATCCTAGCTACTCAGGAGGCTGAGATCTGAGGATCATGGTTCAACGGCCAACCCAGGCAGGAAAGTCCATGGGACTCTTATCTCCAATTAACCACCAGAAAACGGGAAGTGGAGTTATGGCTCAAGTGGTAGAGCTCTAGCCTTGAGCTGAAGAGCTGTCAAGAACAGCACCTGGGCCCAGAATTCAAGCCCCAGGACCGCGGGGGAAAAAAGCGGGGGGTGGGGGGGGGTTCAGCTGGGTGCTGGCTCATCCCTGTAATCCTAGCTACCCAGGAGTCTGAGATCTGAAGGTCATGATTCAAAGCTAGCCTGGGCAGGAAAGACTGTGAGACTCCTATCTCCAATTAACCACCAGAAAACTGGAAGTGGCACTGTTGCTCAAGTGGTAGAGCACTCTGTTAAGCTGAAGAGCTCAGGGACAGTGCTCAGGCCCTGTGTTCAAGCCCCATGACCCACCAAAAATAAAAGAAAGACAAAAAGAAAAACATGGGGTTGACAGGCACCAGTGGCTCACACCTGTTTGTACTCCTAGCTACTCAGGAGGCTGGCTTCATAGTTCAAAGCCAGACCAGGCAACAAAGTCCTTCAGATTTCTTATCTCCAATTAATCAGCAAAACGCTGAAATGGAGCTATAGCTCAAGTGGTAGAGCACTAGCAATTGAGGAAAAAAGCTCACGGATAGTGCCCAGGCCCTGAATCCAAGCCCCAGAACCCTAGCAGCAAAAATAATCAAAGACAGCATGGAGCCAATAAACACATAAAGACCAAATACTAATATAAGTATTATAGAAGATAGCAGTCCTAAGAAAGGTAGCAGCTAAGATAGGCAAGATTAGGTGGCTCCCCAAGAGATCTATCCTTGGGTAGCCTGTCTTTTCTTTTTTTGGGGGGGTGAAGGGAGGTCGGTCACTGGGCTTGAACTCTGGGTTTGGGTGCTGTCCCTGAGCTCTTCAGCTCAAGGCTAGTGGTCTACCACCTTGAGCCACAGCGCCACTCCCAGCCTGTCTGTTCATTTTTATTTACTTATTTTTTTAATTGTTAAAATACTGTACAGAGGAGTTACAATTACATGGGCAAGATGAGTACATTTCTTATCAAGCATTGTAGTCTCCTCCTTTGTTTCCCCTTCCCATCCCTTCCCATCCTCCCCCCGCCCCCCAACAAATCCTCCCTGCGCCCCCCCTCCCCACACAAAAGTTGTAAAGTTCGTTTTCGACATAACGATTTGTACTTCTCATTGTTGCAATAGGTCCAGCTGTATCCCTATTTAGACTATTTGCTTTTCCCTTTCGCTTCCACAAATCATACCGACATCAAATACAGTAAAAGCAGGGGTTATATTGTGAGGAAGGGACATACAGAGCAACAAAGAAATAATCTTATAAATGTGTTAGAAACAATCGAATGAAAGAAAAAAAAACATTTGAATACATATCTTAAGGTTCATTTCCCTAACATCACCTTATCTACCCTTTTCTGCTTGACTCAGACATATACTAGATATTGCAAATAAGGGAAACCATGGGACCTATGTTTCTTTGGGCCTGACTAACTTCACTTAATATAATTTTTTCCAAGCCTTTCCATTTCCTAACAAATGGGGCAATGTCATTCTTTCTGATGGAGGCATAGAATTCCATTGTGTATATCTACCACATTTTCGTGATCCATTCATCTACGGAGGGGCATCAGGGTTAGTTCCATATCTTAGCTATAGTAAATAATGCTGCAATAAACACAGTTGTGCTGGTAGCTTTAGTATGGTCTTGTTTGTAAACATTTGGGTAAATGCCCCAAAGTGGGATTGCTGGGTCATAGGGGAGCTCTAGGTGGAGTCTTTTGAGGAACCTCCATAGTACTTGCCAATGTGGTTGAACGGGTATACGCTCCCACCAACAATGCAGTAAAGTTCCCTTCTGTCCCTTCTGTTGCTGAGTAAGAACCACACCACGCACGTGGTATTCAGGTAAGGGGGAGGTTTACTCAGTAGACCTGCTGGGACCAGGCCAGGTTGGCACTCCACGAGTCTGGCAAGGAAAAGGCATCTGGCCCTTTGCTGAGCCTTATCAAGGGTAGGGGCAGAGAAAGGTGTGGCCAAGTAAAGGGAGGTGGGACCAGGTAAGAGGAGGTGGGACTAGGTGGGAGAAAGGTGTGGCCACATCAGATCCAGGTGTGACCTCAGGGGATGAGGATGTGACCTCTTCCAGGTGTGACAGTTGTCTAGGTAACACAGGTACTGGGTGGGGTTGCTCGCCATCTAGAAGTGGACCTTACATTTCAGCCTTTTAATAATCATGAAGTGGGGCGCAGATTCTCTCTAGGTACTTCCTGCTGACAGGGGGATGTCGACATTAAGGGTAAAAGGCCAGAATGTGGTCCCCTCCCAGAGAAGGCAGAGAGCAACAGTTGTTCCTTGGTAGGCATGAATCCTTAGATGACATCTGCAGGAAGCAAGTCTCTTGGAGGAAGTCTTCTCAGGCAGGGGCTGGACAAAGATGAAAAGGAAAAATATTACTGAAAAGAGAAGATTGGGTGTCCGTGGCTTGGAGGTGACCTAAGGGATGAGGTAGTGAGGTGTGTGGAGAGGAGAGCAGTTAGCTCAGTGTTACTCACCCGGATCTTCAGGGATGCAAGATAGCCTTACCTTGGTAGGCCCAAGAGGGAACAGGTGTACCTGGAGGTCAGTGTTGGTATAGACGGGGCAGGAGCAGGAGACCTTTTTATTCTTGACAGGTGAATCCACTGTGGCTGTCCCTTGAGTTTGACTGCTGGGCGATGGTCAGCAGAACCTGGTGAGGGCCTGTCCACTTAGGGTGTAAACCAGATGGATTAAGGCTCTTGAGAAACACTTGATCGCCAGGCAAAATTGAGGGAGTGGGAAAGGGGCCTTGATGAGGCTGAGGGAGACACTGGTCAGCATGTTGGCGTAACATGTGCCCAAGAAAGGTTAGGACAGGAAGGTAGCCTATTAGTGGAGTCTTGGTATTGTCAGTAGGGAAATTACCTAGGAGGAAAGGTCTTCCATACATTAACTCAAAGGGGCTGAGGAAAGTAGGGCTGTGGGGAGAGGCATGTAAGTGGGTGAGTGCCCGGGGTAACAGTTCTGGCCAGGATTGCTGGAGCTCTAGAGAAAGTTTAGTAAGTTGTGTTTTGAGGAGTGCATTAGCTCTTTCAACCTTTCCAGAAGACTGAGGCCTATAAGGAATGTGAAGATTCCACTGGATGTTTAGAGAGGATGCCACCTGTTGGGTGACTTTGGAGATGAAAGCAGGTCCATTGTCGGATTGAAGTGACCTGGGTAAGCCAAACCTAGGAATAATTTCTTTAATAAGGACAGAGGCAACAGTGTCAGCAGTCTCTGACCTTGTGGGATAGGCTTTGATCCATCCAGAAAAGGTATCAACCATAGTTAGAAGGTATTTCAGCCGCTTATATCTGGGCATGTGAGTGAAGTCTATCTGCCAGTCTTCCCCTGGGGTATGTCCCCGTGCTTGGTGTGTGGGGAATGCAGCTGGTCGGAGACCACCCTGTGAGGAGGTAAGAGAACATGTGGGGCAGGCTTGGGTAATAGCCTTGAGTCAGGTAGTTAGGCTAGGGCAATGGATTACAGGTTTCAGAAGGTGGGAGAGAGGCTTGAATCCCATGTGCAGTGCCTGGTGAACCTGGGAAAGAAAGCTGGCTGCTCGTGTCTCAGGAAGAACAACTGGTCCTTCTAGGGACCACCATCCCTGTGCTTCCTGGGAGGCTCCCTGGTGGGTAAGTTCCTCGAGTTCCTGTGGGGTTAAGGGGGTTGTATTGAAGGCAATACCAGAAGCAAGGGAGCTGGATGGAAGTTGTCCCTGGAGTTGTCTCTGGACTGCTAGCTTTGCCTCCCGGTCTGCTTTTGAATTGCCAACTGTAATGGCATCCAATCCCGTCTGGTGTCCCCTGCAGTGAATGACTGCTACCTGTTGGGGAAGGGAAGCAGCTTCTAAAAGCTTAAGAATCAGTGAGGCATTAGTAATGGGAGTCCCTTTGGTGGTCAGGAAGCCACGCTCCTTCCAGATTGCTGCATGCAAATGGAGAATATGATAGGCATATTTTGAGTCTGTATAAATATTAATCTTCCGACCCTTGGCTAAAATTAAGGCCCTAGTTAACGCTGTAAGTTCTGCCTTTTCTGAGGTTCTGCTAGGGGGCAGAGGGCTGCTTTCAAGAATGGTACCAGTTATTAACGATGGCATAGCCCCGCAACTCGGCTTCCTGAAGAGGTAGACGTGGAACTGGCATCAATGTACCAGGTGTCTTCTGGGTCAGGAAGAGGACTTTCCTAGATACCTGTAAAATGGGGTGTGAATTCCTCCAAGGTCTCTGTACAGGAATGGGAAAGAGGGTGAGAATTGGATGGAAGCAAGGTGGCTGGATTGAGAGGGAAGCAGCTTTCCAGTGAAAAGTTAGGGTTTTGAATAAAAGTAACATGAAACAGCTGTAGGCGGGAAGGGGAAAGGGAAGACAGGGATTTATGAGACAAAAGGTCCTTTTTAGTCTGAGGGGAGAGCGAATGGTAGTGGGTTGGCCAAAAGTGAGTTTTTTGCTCTCCTGTGCTAAGGTGGCTGCTGCTGCCACGGCTCAAAGACAGACTGACCAGCCTTTTACCATTGGGTCTAGTTGCTTTGAGAGGTAGGCCACAGATCTAAAGGAGGGGCCTGACATTGTCCAAGAACCCCAAGGCCAATTCCCCACTTCTCAGTGACAGAGTATAAAGGGTTCCTTGAGGTTGAGTAGAGCCAGTGCTGGAGCCCGAAGACGCGCATGCTTCAGAACTTTAAATGGGGTGTCAATGGGCTTTGTGGGGTCTGGCGGCTCTAGTAAGGAACCCTTGGTTGCCTCATAAAGAGGTTTGGCCAACGTAGCAAATCCAGGTATCCAAATACAAGTCCCAGGAAAGACAGAATGTCCTCCTTGGTCTGTGGGATAGAGAGAGAGTCAATGTAGGCTTTTCTACCAAGAGTAATTCTTCTCTCTGTAGGAGTTATGGATGAACCCAAGTACGTTATCTCTGGCTTTGTAATCTGGGCCTTGGAAGGGGAGAATCTATATCCTTTTGTCAACAGGAAGTTGAGGAGGTCAGCTGTATGTTGGCGAGCCAACTCAAAGGAAGGGCTGCAAAGCAAAAGATCATCCACATACTGGAGAACGACACTGGGAGACTCCTGAAGAGAGAGGAGATCCTTTGCTAAAGCCTGTCCAAAGAAATGGGGACTGTCTCAGAACCCTTGAGGGAGGACTGTCCAGGTCAGCTGTTGTGCCCTTGAAGTGTCTGGGTCCACCCAAGAAATTTTGGCGGTCAGGATGCAGGGGGATTGTGAAGAATGCATCCTTGAGGTCCAGCACTGAGAAGTGGGTGGTACCAGGAGGCATCTGTGAAAGGAAAGTATATGCGTTAGGCACACCAGGATGAATGGGAAGGACTGCAGCATTGATAATGCACAGGTCCTGGACTAGGCGATAGGTCCCATCAGGCTTAACTACTGGCAGGATAGGAGTGGTAAAGGGGGAGTTAGGTAGGTCTGAGAAGTCCTTGTTTAAGAAAGCGAAGGATGTTGGGTTTTAAACCTTGCCTGTGGCTAAGGGAAATGGGGTATTGGGAAGTACTAGGGAAATGGGTAGGGCCTTTAAGTTTAATGAGGACAGAAGTACGGTGTCTAGCCATAGTAGGAGTGGAAATATCCCAGATAAGAGGGTTGACAAGATCTGGAGGTAAAGGAAAAGGATCCAGTTGGGAGGTTACAGGTGGAGGTTAATCTAAGGAAAAAAGTAGAACAGGTATAGGCTGTTTAGGGATATGGAATGAGAGGGAGACTTGAAATTAGAGAGCAAGTCTCTCCCTAGGAGTGTGGTAGGACAGTGAGGTAGGATTAGGAAGGCGTGTGAAAAGGGAAAGTCTTCTATTTTACATGGTACTGGTCCTGTAGTTGGGGGACGGGTAGATAGGCCATCCACACCCACCACCGAGGTCTGGGAGTGGGGAAAAAGTCTTGCCTGTATATTGAGATAGCACCGAATAAGTCGCTCCTCTACCTGCCTGGATGGGCGGGGCAGGAGAGGGGGGCACTGGCCTACCTTGTGGAGGTGAGGAGGGGCAGTTGACTCCCCATTGTCCATGTTGCCCACATCTTGGGGCAGGGCCAAGGTGGAGGTCGTGGTGAAGGGCAGAATTTTGCCCAGTGGCCCTCTTGCCCACACTTGAAGCATCTTCCAGGTGGTACATGTTGGGTGCCTCTTCTCGGAAGAGGCCAGATGGCAGCAGCCAGGATTTGATAGTTCTCCCTCTTACAGGCAGTCTTATCAGCAATCTCCTGCTCTTCTCGATTATTAAAAACCTTAAATGCCATACTCACCAGATCTCATTGAGGGGTCTGAGGACCATCCTCAGCCTTTTTAAACTTTTTCCTAATATTGGGGGCTGATTGGGCAATAAAATGAGTATTAAGAACCACCTTAGCCTCTGCTGACTCTGGGTCCAGCCTTGTATAGTGCTGGAGCGCTACTGTAAGGCGTTCAAGAAATTTGGCTGGGTTTTCATTGGGCCTTTGAGTAATGTGGTTTAATTTGTCATAATTAACAAGTAGATAGCTGCCCTTTGAAGGCCAGCCACTAAGCAAGTTTTCATCCTATTTCTCCTTTCCCACCCAGGCTCATCATGTTGATTATTCCAATTGGGCTCTTCCCTAGGCACAGCTGTTGCTCCCACTGGAAAGTTACTATCTAGGTGGTGGCCATCATCGGCATGTGCCTGGGCGGCAGTCCACACCCTTTCCTTTTCCTCAGTGGTAAGTGTAGAGGATAGTATTACATATATGTCCTGCCAAGTAAGGTCATAGGTCTGAGCCAGGTTCTTAAAGTGCTTGACATAATTATGAGAATCTCGGGCATAAGATCCCAGCCGCTTCTCAATCTGAGTAATATCAGTCATTGAGAATGGCTCATGCACTCTAATTATACCTTCAGGCCCTGCCACCTCTTGCAAAAAGCACATAGGGTCTGTTTGAGGGTGTGTACCGCCAGTGCCAGTGCGAGACCGGGTGTGAGCTGCAGGGGGAGAAAGGAGAGAGGGTGAAGGGGAGGAGAGTGAAGAAGAAGAAGGTGGGGATGGCACCAGATGCTCACCATTTGAAATGAATCATGCTTTTGACAGCAATTCTAGTATGTAAATTCTAATTCCATCACCACTAAGCAAATGAGAAAATGGAAGCTCTTGAAGCTTACTTGATTTCATCAACCCTGTGCAGTCCTTTGCAAGGGGTCTTCCTCAACACCCTCTTGCTCCTTCTTTTTTTATATATATGCATTTTTTTTCTTGTGAAAATACCATATAGAGGGGTTACAATTACATGGGCAAGGTAATGAGTACATTTCTTATCAAGCATTGTTGCCTCCTCTTTTGTTTCCCAAAAGCAGGGCCTAGGTGCTGTCCTTAGCTACTTTTGCTCAAGGCTAGCTCTCTTCCACTTCAGCCATAAGTTGTGGCTTTATTCATAGTTTATTGGAGATAAAAATCACACTGACTCTCCTTCACAGATAGGCCTTAAACTGTGATAATCAGATATCAACTTCTGAGTAGCTAGGATTACAGACATGAACCACCAAGGCCCTGCTTTGCTCTTCTTCCTTTCTTTGTCTGTCCTCAACACTCAGCCCATTTGTCTCCTGTCCATGATATACAACATCTCCACTTCCAATCTTGGCTGCCTAGGCCCCTGACTGAGGCCTTGTCTCTAGTAATGATTCCTGATAAGTCATTGTGACTTTTGTTCCTTTCAAGGAGGAACTATCACATGTCTTGCTGACCCATGTTAAAATTTTGTTTTATTTACTTTTGCTGATCCTAGGGCTTGAACTACACATGGCCTGGGCACTGTCCCTGAAATTTTATGCTGAAGACTAGCATTCTACAAATTTATCCAGGGCTCCAGTTTCTACTGTGTGTGCGTGTGTGTGTGCGTGTGTGTGTGTGTGTGTGTGTGTGTGTGTGTGTGTGTGTGTGTGTGTGTGTGTGTATTGTGTGTGTAGTGAACTGGAGATAAGAATCTCATGGACTTTCCTGCTCAATCTGGCTTTGAACCTTGATCCTTATGCCTCAAGTCTTCTGAGAACCTAGGACTATCAGCATAAGCTTTCAAGGAATTTGTTATATGACTTCATAGATTCAGTGAAAGCTCAGCAGTAAGCTCTTGGAAAAAAAAAATTAAAAGGAAAGCTACACACTTGGCCAGGATATCCATTCTCATTTCAATAGGGAAGACTAGGGTCATAGAAATAAATGATTGGCCAAAAACAAAACGGAAGCACAGCAGGACAAACATTAAACCCTACCACCCAGGGTCCATCATCCCAGTTGTACTATAGAAGGACCAGGCTGCCAAGGGCTTGGAAAGCTCTGCCTCTATGCCTTGCAGGTCCCTCCCACATGACCACTGTCTGAGCCTGCTCTGTTTGTCTTTGGCTTTCTTTTATGGGCAGTGGGTGTTGCTGGCTTCACTATCTTCCTTTGGTCTCAATCTCTTCCTCATTCCCATGGCTTCACTACACATTGCTCCAGGAGAGGCTGCCTGCAGGGACTCTGATCTTCAAGCACACTGCTTGGATTTCCTGACACTCTATTAAAATCTTGGTGAAAGGTATCATGACCCCATCATCAGCGTATTCTACATGCCTGCCATCACATGGAGAATGCTAATGTTTGCTGATAGAACAAGCTATAGCTCTGATGGCTTGAACACAGCTGTCTGTATCAGCTGGACATAGAGAAATGAACCCTGAGATGGTCCTGACTGAGCTGGCCCACTGCATATCTTTTCTAAAATGATTCTTGGAACATCACTGAAATTTGCATTATTGCACTGTAAAAGTCCCTTGAATGAGGTGATCTTCAGATTTCAGAGATGCCATTGTGACATGTTTCATATGTTCTGACACAAATGCATAGCTGCATAATATTTTTAAAACATAACTACTAAGCAACTGCACCCTTCTTGTCACTCTTCTTGGCAGTACACCTCAAAGATCTCTTTTTGTATTCAAGCTGTCAATTTTCAAAATCTTTTCACCCTGCTCTTTTTCCTCCAGATTCTCATTGCAAACTGAGGAAAACCCACCATCAATACACATCCTATATCCTGAATGATTTACTCCGTTAAAATATGCTACATCAATTAATCCATCTCTTTGGAACTCAAACTCCCTACAAAATTAGAGCCTGGACACTATGTCCCCAAACTTTGTGACACCATATACAAACAGTTATCTCTGGTCCAATTTCCAAATGGCATCATCATTGAACTTGAAACCTCAACAGCATGACCTTTGGTATGCACCTTTTTCTCAGAATTCACATCTGCTGAGCCCAAACCAGGTTCACTCACTAAACTCATGTAAGCACTTTAGGCTTTCTGTAATCTGTGCCTCCAAATTCCACCAACCTCTTCCCGTTCCAAGGGCTCCTCCACATCCTCACATATATAGTGACATCAGCGCCTGTCCCACTCCTTGGTTCCAATTCTCTGTATTCCTCAGCTACCCATTTGTGTATCATGGATTTAGGTTAGAAAGCTTGTCTCCTGTCTTATGTCAATTGAACACTCTCCTGATGGCCATAACGGTAATATAGGCTCTGAAATCAGTTACCGAATTCCCCAATATTCTTAACCTCTACTGAAATTGTTAGGCTATTCTCTTCCCTTTATTTTCCATGTGTGTTTTGAAATAAGCCTACTAATTTATACCACAAAAAGTTACCGGGAATTGTTTTCCAGACCAGACTTTGAATAATACTTTATTAATTTGTTATATATATATATATATTTATATATATAATAACCTTTTTTGGTAGGCTGAACCTAGGGCCTGGGCAGTGTCCCTGAGCTTCTTTGCGCAAGGCTAGCACTCTACCTCTTGAGCCACAGCTCCACTTCTGGAATTTTGGTGGTTGATTGGATATAAGGGTATCACTATAATTTCATGCCTTGGCAAGCTTTGAACTACAATCCTCAGGTCTCAGCTTTCTGAGTAGCTAATTACAGGCATGAGTCACTGGTGCCAGCTTAAAATATCTTCAAATACTTGTGCAAAGGTTTCCATTTTGAGGCTAGATGAGGATTGCTTTGAATCTATATATCAATGAGGAGAAGAGAAATGAACACATTCATACTACTGTATTCTGCAATCCAGAAATGTGGCATGGCTACTAGTTACCAGCTATGTTTATATTTCTTAGCACTGTTTTCTAGGCTTCTATGTAGGATCTTGCCTATACTTTGTTATAATGTTATTAAGTTTTTTATGGTTTTTTTTGTATAAAAATAGGTGATAGGGCTGAATTATCTCAATTTTCAGGGTGTGTTGCTATCTGACTTTCCCAAGGAAATTAGTTTAAAAATCCACAAACGGCAGAAGGTTTGATTCTGTGTCTTGGTCTCTGTGTGTATTAATGAGGTTTATGGGGCATCACAACTCATGTGCTACCACAGTCAAATTAGAAATTCAGTAGATCTTGCTTAGTGACAGTGAATACTGCATCTTGCTATTTATTGTATTGAAGTCCCCCAAGTGCATAAGCAGAAGAAGATAAGAGGAAATTTGCATGCCGGAAACTATTGATTGTGTATGAAAATTGATGAGCAGAGAATATCGTGCATAGGTGGCCTGTGACTGAATGACAGTGAAGAACACAAGAGGGGCAGAAGAATCCCTCCAGAATGGTGGGTACCAAAACTAAAAAGCCCCAAGACAGCAGCATCAGTTAAGCACAGAAGCACACACATGAGCACACCCAACCTGTGGGAAGACAAGGTAGGAAATGTCAATACTGACAAAGGTCTGCAAAACCCAGCATCGAATCAAAGTTTCTACTCAGCAACTCAAGATTTTCACAAGTGAATTGACTGTGGGTCAAAAGCCTACGTAGAGTTGACCAAATTCACACTTCTCTGGGAACTACTCCATTTATTAGGTACAGATCTAGACAGCAAGAAACTTACTGTGAGCTTATCTGAATCCATTAAATTACACAATAACTAAGAAAATCACTTCCAAAGGACTTGCCTAGTAACTTCTTAATTAGTGACCTCAGAAGTCTATATTACACTGTTTTAAAGATGTCAAGTTTTGTATTATTCAGTAGATAAATATACATGCACAGTCAATGTATATGCTCTATGTGCGATTTTTCATAATTGATTTTTAATTCTTTAAAATGTTGTTTGTGGTAACAACAAATGAGATGACACTGGATTATAAACAGGTTAGAAATCAGTCTTCACAGAACATCTTCAATGATGAGTAAATTCTGCTATAAATGTACATAAAAATGTAAATGGAAACTCTATGTTTCATGCTTCTTGGGGATCACTGTTCTGACACTAACTGGTTGTCTTCATTGTTGGTCACGAAGATTGCCACAAAATAACTGAAGAATTGGCAAATTCTCTCAGCTAAAATTCCCACCACAATGCCTGTATTGCACATAGAAAGTGTCATATAGACATGCAGAGGAACTTTGTTGGGCTAAGTGTGCCTGAGGCCATGCACTGCTCAGCTCTACCAAGGGACCTCCACCTGCACTGTGTGATGCTGGTAAGGGGCAAGTATGAGAGCTGTATTTAACATGACTGTCAGACAGAATGTGACCTCAACCACCAAGCAGTCTGAGCTACGTGACAACTGCTCACAGTCCTCTGCTGCCAGCTGCCTCTAGAGAGAAGAGAGATTTATTGTCACAGACTGAAAAGCCTCTGATTTCCCAATCAACTTACTTAAAAAGAAAAGAAAAAAGAAAGTTGATGTTAGGTGAAATGAACCCTAAGATAAGTTTTCAAATTTTTTTTCTCTCATGCGATTGTTTCTAACATATTTATAAGATGATTTCTTTGTTGCTTTGTATGTCGCTCCCCCACGGTATAACCCCTGCTTTCACTGTATTTGATGTCGGTATAATTTGTGGAGGGGAAGGGAAAAAACAAATCGTTTAAATAGGGATGCAGGTGGACCCATTGCAACAATGAGATGTACAAGTCGTTATGTCAAAAAACGAACTTTACAACATTGGCCGGGAGTTGGGGGGGGGGGGGGGGAGGAGGGAATGGATAGGACGGGGAAACAAAGGAAGAGGCAACAATGCTTGATAAGAAATGTACTCATTATTTTGCCCATGTAATTGTAACCCCTCTTTACGGTATTTTCACAATTAAAAAAAATCAATATAACCCACATGCTAGGAACTGGTGACTCATGCCTGTAATCTTAACTCCTCAGGAGGGTAAGATCTGAGGATGGTTATTAAAAGCCAGCCTGAAGCCGGGCGCTGGTGGCTCACGCCTGTAATCCTAGCTACTCAGGAGGCTGAGATCTGAGGATTGCAGTTCAAAGCCAGCCCGGACAAGAGAGACCTTGAGACTCCTATCTCCAATAAACCACCAGAAAACCGGAAGTGGCCCTGTAGCTCAAGTGGTAGAGCGCTCCCCTTGAGCTGAAGAGCTGAGGGACAGCGCCCAAGCCCAGAGTTCAAGCCCCACTACCGACCAAAAATAAATAAATAAATAAAAGCCAGCCTGGTCAGGAAAGCCCGTGAGATTCTTACCTCCATTTAACCACCCCAAATACAAAAGTGTAGCTGTTGCTGAAGTGGTAGACTGCTAGCCTTGAGCCCAAAAGCTCAGGGACAGTGTCTAGCCCCTGAATTCAAGTCTCAGGACCCACGTAAGAAAAAAAACAAAACAAAACAAAATAAACCTAGCACGTGGATCATAGGAGCCAGTGCAACAACTAGGTTTTCTTTGTTGCTGTTGTTGTTGTTCTATTGTAGTGCTTGCTGTAAGTCTAAGCTTCTGCTCTCTATTAGCTTTGTTGCTCTTGGCTAGGATTCTACCACTTGTTCCATACCTCCCATCTGGAATTTTGCTGGCAGGATATGGAGTCTATAGGACCTATTTGCTGGGGCTGAAAGCATCCTTAGTAGGCAGTAGTGCATGTGAGCCATCATGGCCTCCTCCCTAAAAATTTTCCCTACATCGTTTTTCACACTACACTGTGAGTAGCAAAAAAGCAATTACTGAGCATGGAAACTATGCAGAGTGCTTGTTACCATCTTCATCACTAAAACTTCACTGGTACATACAGCAAACCTCACCTAGGACAATAAAAGTTGCAAAAATTTTCTTGTGCATTGAAGCAACTGCTCACAAGACTTAATATTCCTCAATTTAAAGTGTCAAATGAGATTTTTTCAATCACAACTCCCTTGAATATCTAGTTGCAAAATTCATGCTCTGATCATCGCGAAAGCTATAACACTGCATGTTCTCATTCATACATAGAACCTAGAGTTGCTGACCTTATTTAAGTAGAGGAGAGAACAGTGTTATTGAGAATATGAGCAGAGCAGGAAGTGTAAATAAAAGACAGATAACAGGTACCAACAAATCCTTGTGCATAGAGGGGTAAAATGCCATTGTGCGCTGGGGCCCAAGTGGCTCATATCCATAATCCTAGCTACTCAAGTGGCTGAGATCTAAGGATCACCATTCAAAGGCAGCCTGGGCAGGAAAGACCCTGAGACTCTTAACCCCAATCACCAAAAAAAAGCCAGAAATGGAGTGTGGCTCAATTGGGAGAGCACTAGCCCTGAGAAAAAAGCTGCAGGAATCTCGAAGGGATAACATAGTACAAAAAGAAATGTAGTCATTACCAGACTCATGGAATGGTAACCATTATAATCATAATAAAGAAGAATGAATAAAAATACATTTTAAAGGCTGATGCACATCCCTTAAGCCCTGAGTGCACTTCCAAGCACCAGCACCCAGACAGGCACACATGCATTCTGTCATAGCATAGTGTCTTGAGTAGGGGTAACAACAGTTTAGTGTGAATTTAAAAATAGGTAAAACAGAGGATTTCAAATATTCTGACCATGAAAGAGATAACAAGTGTTTGTAGTAAAGGAAATGCTATTTGCACTGAATTGATTATGATTCACTGCACAAAATACCACACACTGTCCCCAAAAAGCTATGATTGTTGCATATAAATGTGAATTTTAAACTCCTTTAAATCCTTGCTCTGCTGTATCCACCAACGATAAAACATGAAATCAAGATACCTTCTCAGTCCTATTCAAATCGTACCTCACCTTGAAAGATGTGATTTGTACTACAATTAAAAAAGAATAAACTCAAAGTTGAGCAAATTTACACACCAGGAAGCTGTTAGCCCTAAGGGAAAGGGTTGGGTCCAGGGGGAAGGGATGGACAAATGCAGAGAAAAGGGGTAGAATGCTGTCAAGAATGTGTATCCTGGAAGTGGCACTGTAGCTCAAGTGGTAGAGTGCTGGACTTGAGCTGAAAAGCTGAGGGACAGCGCCTAGGCCCAGAGTTCAAGCCCCATGACTGACAACAAAAGAAAAGACAAGAAAAGAAAATACAAGAAAAGAAAAGGAAAGGAAAGGAAAGGAAAGAAAAGAAAAGGAAAGAAAAGAAAGGAAGAAAGTGTATCCTACAAAATTAAGAAGAGTGAGGGGAGGAGTGGATGGGGAAGTTGAGCAAGAATGGTGAAAGGGGTGACATGGATCAAAATATATTGCTTTGATAAACTGCTTAGTTAAATGGCAACATCTTTGTGCCACTAAGGAAACATAATAATTTAAATAATAAGAAAGTGGAGCCAGGAGCCCTGGTGGCTCACGCCTGTAATCCTAGCTATTTAGGAGGCTGAGTTCTGAGGATCACAGTTCAAAGCCAGCCAGGGCAGGAAACAGGAAAGCCCATGAGACTCTGATCTCCAGTGAACCACCAGAATACTGAAAGTGGCGCTGTGGCTCAAGTGGTAGTGTGCTTGCTTTGAGCTGAAGAGCTCAGGGACACTGCCCAGACCCAGACTTCAGCCCCACAACCGACCAAAAAAAGAAAAAAAGAAGGTGGAACTGTGGCTCAAGTGGTATTAGCAGTAGCCTTGAGCACAAAAGCTCAAGGACAGCGCCCTTGCCCTGAGCTCAAGCCCCGGGACAGGCAAAAATAATATTTTAAAAAGAAGAACACAATGCCTTCTGTCTTTCTACTATGGAAATTCTCCAGCATCTGTGACTGTAGTGTGCTTCCTTACAATACTGAGGAATAATGTCAGTTTTCAGGGGAAAATTGTAACAACGTGAGAACTGTAGCCCCTATTGTTTGTTGCTTAAAGCAACAACTAGGTCTAAGGACTTAGTGCCTTCAGTGTGGACTGAAATCCACAGTTTAGGAAGGAACAACTCAGTACATTTAGAGAGAATAATCCTGGTTGCCTCTGCCACTTCCTTTTTTTTTTTAACAGAAAGGGAGGGGGGAAAGAGGTAAGCAAGTTGAAAACACGGTGCAAGCCTGACATCTAATGCCCATTGATTCAGAAACACCACTGCTGTCAGAGGAAAATTTCATATTAATTTACTGTGTTTCTCCTGAACCTCGAAGTGAAGGATGGTCGACTTCCTGGGGATGAAGGCTAGATCCAAAGGATTGACTGACTAGTAGCTCCCAGAGGACCAGGAGAGCCATCCCTGGGAAGTAAGTTTTCCATAGTGCCCTCTCAGCAGGAACAGGGACTAATTATGCAGTCCAAACTACAATCTGCAGCTGATTCCAAGCAAGGGTTGGCAGGTACTGAGTCCAGGGGTCTGAGGTCTGTCCCAGTATCCTTCCTGAGTGCCTTCATTGCCTGTCAACCTAAGCCTGAGATTGGAAATGGATTATAAACAATACAACAACAACAACAACAACAAACCCTGCTTGGTGACTAATCCTGAACCTCCACCACACAGCACCAGCTCCCCCAGGCTGTGCACTTGCTTCCTCTGTGAACACTCACTGCTGCCTCTGGTCCACCACCCTGCCATCACACCTCAGCTGCCTCTGGCCTGCACCCCTGCCATTGGCACCTCTGCTCTTTGGGGGAAAGTTCTCCTGACTTTCCCCTCCTGCCTTCATGGCCTGGTGATGAGTGAGGGAAAACCAGCAGGGCCTTCCCTGGGCTGTCACCTACTGTCACAGGACTCCTGAGGAGACAGTGGCCTACTCCTGCAGTGACAGGGACCTCCTGCTTCTCCTGCTGCCAGGAGAGACTCCTTAAGGGTTAAGGGCCTCTGTGATCAGCAGCTCTAGCTGGGCCAGTTGGGCTGGGCTTTCTTTCACCTGTCCAGTTTGAAGCACCTGTCATACACGAGCACGAATTTGATCGCAAAAGGAAAGGAAGACAAAATGTCCGCCGACGAGTACGATTCCGTTATGGTGCGTTGTCGTGTATGAATTTTATATACTCGTCTCCCCGCTGTTTGTGTCAGCGTTTTACTAACGCTCAGTGCCTTTTCTTCGTCACGTAGCAAATGAAAGCTTCTAAAACTTATTTTCAACAATAACAATAACAATAACCTTTAAAAAACAAAATGTCCGACCGTGTTGTACACGGGTCAATGTTTCTGTGGCCGCTAGATGGCAGTGTTGCTTCAGACACTTTTTCTCGGCACTCATTCCCCGCCCTTCCTGCTCGAAAAAAATGTAACAGGGCGTTTGCTTTGTAGACTTCTTTTTTTTTTTTTTTTTAATTCCTTTGTTCGTTTTCTTCCTTTTCTTTTCCTTTTCTCCCCTCTCTTTAATTTTCTTGTTCTAACTGCACTGACTTTTTCCAGCCCAAATACGTAAGACTTGCTATTGCCAGCACAGGAACCAATAGTGACCAGGTAACTTGTGGGGATGGATGGACTTGGGGAAAAAAGGAAAGGAGAGAGATAACCAGCTACAAGGTGGCTCAGCAAACACATTGATTGACATGTGCATTGAACCCGCTTTGGACTACCACTTAAATTAATTAAACACAACAACAACAACAAAAATCCCACCGAAATGCATATTGAGCTCTGCAGAGGCAAAGAATAGCTTATACTATTACAAATACTTGCAAATTGATTTTGTGGATGCAAGTTGAGGCAGAGGCAAAAAGAGAAAGATTGGCCAGATAGGAACACAGCAGCCTGACACAGGGCTCAACTCTTCCTCCCCAAGGTCAGGTGACTGTGACCCAACCACATAGCAGGACACCAGACACTGAACCACAAGAGTAGAAAAGGGACACTTCACAGGGACCCACTTGACCCACTCTATTGTCAACACATTTACACTTTCCTACCTCTGCTTGCCTGGGAAACAGGGGAACAAGACCTCAGACAGCCTGGGGCATCCTGCTTAGCCACAAGTCCTAGGTGGGGCCTTGTACCAACCTGCCAGGACAAGAGCATTTCCTCAGATTCTTATTCTCACTTCCAAATTATCTTTCCTCTGCTCCTACTATTCCTGCCTCATAATTCATTTGCTGGAGACAAAAACGGACCAGAGATATCCCTAAATGGTATCCTCTTTTTGTGCTCATCTTGGATTTGGGAGACTGTTTGATCAAGGATTCAAAGTCAGTATAGCTCTGCAAAAACAGGAATTGGCCAAGTACTGCATCAAGAGGCTGAGATCTGAATATCTCAGTTTGAAAGTCTGAGACTCTGATCTCCAATTAACTACAAAACAAGCCAGAAGTATAGCTGGAGGAGCTCAGGAATGGTGCCCTGACTTTGAGGACTAAACAAAGCAAACAAACAAACATACAAAAACCAGGAGCACGTGGTCCAGGGAGTAGCCATTGATTGTCTAGTGCCTCTGGGGCTTCTAATCCTGGATAGGTGCCCCAGTAACTTCTAGCAGGGCTGAAAAACCCAGGCCTGCAATGCCTATTCTTTTTCATAGGCAGAGGCCTAATGCCCCTGATGGAAGTCTTTCCTCATTCCCTATGGGGACTTTCTCTCCCCTGGGGATTTCCAGTAACTATTGACTCTATGTGAGGTACCAGAGGACCTGGGACAGGGCAGGCTCTTAACTGGAAGCTCTCCTCAGGCACAAGTCTTCCTACAATCCTGTAATTCACACTTGAGTTTGCATATATATCCCAGAAATCTACGTAATGGCCCAGAGCAGAGAGAGAACTTATGTTGGAAACATGTGGATAGGTCCCCCAAGAATATCAGGCCTCTGTTCCTATTGTATCCCTCTTTAGATGCATATGACAGCCTTGGCCATTAGATGGTGGCTATAGGTGTCTGAAAATTTTCCCTCATTGGCTGTACTGACCATGGAGACTGATCTGTCCTTTCTCTAGGCATCTAGGCACAAACTCACTGAGTTCTGGAATCACAAAAAGCAAAAAAAAAACTTGGGGACCCCAGGAAAGGTCACACGAGCTCCTGGCAGCCCAAAGCCAGGTAGATTTTTTTTGTTAGAATATTTTAGACTTTGCCAGAAAACCACACACTAGGGAGGTTGAGCATTTCTTCGTGTGTCTATTGGCCATCCTTCTTTCCTCTTCAGAGAAGTTTCCCTTTAAGTCTTTAGCCCATTTATTTATTGGGCAGTTGTTTCTTTGAAGATTTGTTGTTGGAGGATTTAATGTTTTGAGTTCCAAGTATAGTTTAGATATGAGACCCTTGTCCACTGTATGGCTAGTGAAGATCTTCTCCCAATCCGTGGGCTTTCTATTGATCTTGCTAGCTATGTCCTTTGCCATGCAGAAGCTCTGCAATTTCATGCAATCCCATTTGTCCAACCTTTCTTTGATGTGTTGTGTTTCTGGGTCTCTATTAAGAAAATTTCGGCCTGCGCCAAGGAGAACCTAGGGTTTCTCCTATTCCATCCTGTAATGTTTTCAGAGTGTCTGCTTTGACTTCGAGGTCTTTGATCCATTTGGAGTTGGAGTTGATTCTGGTGCAGGGTGATATATAAGGATCTAGCTTTAGTTTTCTACAAGTAGTTAACCAATTTTGCATTGAAATAGAAACAGCAATAAAAGACCTCCCATCTAAGAAAAGTCCAGGACCACATGGTTTTACAGCGGAATTCTACAAGGCCTTCAAAGGAGAGCTCACACCAATACTCCTCCAACACTTCAATGAAATTGAAAGAGAAAGTTCACTACCAAACACATTCTATGAAGCCATCATATCCCTCATCCCAAAACCAGGCAGGGACTCATCAAAGAAAGAGAACTATAGCCCCATTTCTTTGATGAACATTGATGCAAAACTTCTCAACAAAATTTTGGCCGATCGACTTCAACAATTCATCCAAAAAATCATACACCACGATCAAACAGGGATTCATTTCAGGGATGCAAAGCTGGTTCAATATACGCAAATCAATTAATATAATTCATCACATCAACAAGAGCAAGGATAAGAACCACATGGTTATCCCAATAGATGCAGAAAAAGCATTTGACAAGATCCAACACCCCTTTATGATGAAGGTTTTGGACAAGTTAGGAATCCATGGAACATTCCTCAATATAATAAAGGCTATATATGACAAACCTACAGCCAGCATTATACTTAATGGTGAAAAACTAAAGCCATTTCCTCTTAACTCAGGAACAAGACAAGGATGTCCACTCTCTCCACTTCTCTTCAATCTAGTATTAGAATGCCTAGCTACAGCAATAAGACAAGATGCAAACAGAAAGGGGATCCAAATAGGGAAAGAAGAAGTAAAACTCTCCCTCTTTGCAGATGACATGATCTTGTATTTAAAGAATCCCATAGATTCCACTCCCAAATTACTCAAGCTGATTTAAAACTTTGGCAAAGTAGCAGGGTATAAAATTAACCCTCAAAAATCAATGGCTTTTCTGTGTGCCAACAATGAGAAAAGTGTGGCTGAAATTAGGAAAGCAACTCCATTTGTAATAGCCTCACAAAAAGTAAAATACCTAGGAATTAACTTAACCAAAGAAGTGAAGGACCTCTATGATGAAAACTTTAAAAACTTGAAAAAGGAAATCAAAACAGAACTTAGAAAGTGGCAAAAACTCCCATGTTCCTGGATTGGAAAGATCAACATCATGAAAATGGCAATACTTCCCAAGGCTATCTACAAATTCAATGCGATACCTATCAAAATTCCAACCTCATTCTTCAAGGAAATAGAAGAGGCAATCCAAAAATTCATATGGAACAATAAAGACCCTGAATAGCAAAAACGATCCTCACCAGCCTGTCCTTTCTATTGAGAGGCTTTGTGGATTTTCTCAGCATGGCACAAGACCCCACTGTGCGGCATGAACATGTCTAAAGTTTGTCTGTTTTGTAAAACTGTAGCTTCTGAGGGTCTATCCTTGTTGATTTGGCTAAGCTAGCTAAGTCATCAACTAAATTTTGGTATCCTTGAGAAGACTTAATTCCCATTTGTGACTACATATAATTTCAAGACCTACCAGTAGAGGTGTAAGGTTCTTAATTTTAAGAAGCTGTATATTCCCTTAGATGGGAATCTCAATCGTCCTGCTTTCTGGTTGGATCATTGTCTGCCAAGCCAAGAGAGGATGTGCTGCAGGGACTTCAACATAAAGAAGGTGATGCTCTGTCTGCAAGGGACCCCTATTTTTATGGGGGGGTGGGTCCGGTCGTGGGGCCTGAACTCGGGCTAGGTGCTGTCCCTCAGCTCTTCAGCTCAAGGCTAGTGCTCTACCACTTGAGCCACAACACCACTTCCGGCTTTTTTTCTTTTTGCTTATATGGTGCTGAGGAATGGAACCCAGGGCCTCAGGCATGCAAGGCAAGTGCTCTACCACTGAGCCATCTTCCCAGCCCAGGGACCCCTATTTTTTCCACTATCTGGCTTTTTTTTTTGAGCGTCCCTCAAAACAGTTGAGGAATATTCCAGTCTGTGTGTGTGTGTGTGTGTGTGTGTGTGTGTGTGTGTGTGTGTGTGTGTGTGTGTGCCATAATTCTTTTTTTACCCATCATTTGAGGGATATTTCATTTTGTGTAGTCCAGGAGATTCCAAGACCACAAAGTCCTCTCAATTATTAGAGCCAGGAGTCATTCCTTTGGGCTAGAAATTGTAAAAGGTGGGACCCCAGGTATGTGTACATACTCTGTACAGGAAGAAATTGGGAACCAATTTTGTATTTTATCTTATGAATATATCTTTATTTGAATAGGTATACAATATTTGACTTGCCAAAATAATCCTTTTTGAAATTTTATTTTGTTTTGCTATAAAGATAATCTACAAAGGGGTTACAGTTACATAAGTAAGGTAATGAGTACATTCTTCTTTTATTTTTTAATGTTCTTTTTATTGTTGTTGTTAGTGGTGGTGGTCGTGGGGCCTGAACTCTGGGCCTGGGCACTGTCCCTCAGCTCTTCAGTTCAAGGCTAACACCCTACCACTTGAGCCACAGCACCACTTCTGGCTTTTTCTGCTTATGTGGTGCTAAGTAATCAAACCCAGGGCCTCATGCATGCCAGGCAAGCTCTCTACCACTGAGCCAACTTCCCAGCCCCAGTAATGAGTACATTCTTGTTGAATGTTGTTACCCCCTCCCTCGTTTTTCTCCCACTATCTCTCTCCCTCCCGCCAACTCTCATCCCCCCAAGTTGTAAAGTTCATTTCCAACCTCGTGTCTTGTCCTATCACTGTTGAAATTATTTGTAATGCTATGAATTATTCCTTGCCAGACACCTGTGCCTAATGCCTGTAATCTTAGGTACTCAAGAGACTGAGAACTGAGGATCTTAGTTTGAAGCTAACCTGGGCAAGGAAGCCTGTGATACTCTTACCTCCAATTAAGCAGCAAAACCTTTAAGTGGGGCTCAAGTGCTAGCCTTCACACACACACACAAAGCTTAGGTCTGGTGGCTCACACCTGTAATCCTAGTTACGCAGGAGGCTGGGATCTGAGAATTGCAGTTCAAAGACAGCCCAGGCAGAAATTCCATGAGACTCTTATCTCCAATGAACTACCCAGAGAGAGCCAGAAGTGGTGCTGTGCCTCAAGTGGTAGAGCACCCAGGCAGAGTTCAAGCCCCAGGACAGGGGAGAAAAAAGAAAAGAAAAGAAAAGTGTTTAGGGATTAGGCCTGGCCTCTGAGTTCAAGCACCAGAATCTGCACACACACACACACATAGTACTGTATACCTGATTCAATATAATTTTGTTTTTTTTAACTTTAAGTGGCTGTACAAAAGGATTTCAATTCAACAAACTAATTTATGAGTGTAATACATCTCAGTTACCTCTTATACTCCCCTCCCCCATCTCTCCCAGCCTTTTCCATCCACTCCAGTTTAGTAAGACAGAATCCTTTAGGGTAGCTGCCATTTCATCCTTGATTTTCTGTCAGGGCACAAAAAAAAGGCCAGTGTACTTTAAAAAAAAAAGTCCAAAGCAGTTTTTCCAGCAAGAAAGAGTGAGGGAGGAAGACTGCATGAAATTATCAGTGAACCAAATTTCCTAAAGTAGAATCATACACATTGGCAGACATTTTGCTTTTACTTTGTTTTGTCTTCAATTTCATGCTTGTAAGTGACAGGTAAACCAATTTGGACCAGGATAAGACCACAATGTAGTAAAAACCTGCCCAAGCAGTGTTCCTAGAGCATGTAAGCCATTAAGGCTTACCCTTGAAACCACAGCAACAGCAGCTGAAAACTCCTGTCACATCAGGACTAGGCCAGAGGGGGGTGGGGGTGGGGGAACCTGTGACAACATGAGAATACCCAATGAAATCAACCCAATGAAATCGCAGCCAGTCTCTCTCACTGATAATAGGCATGACTTCAGGAGGGGAAGAAAACTCAGGAACTGAGAATCAGAGAACATTCTCCAAAGAAGAGAGGATCTAATAGCAGGTGTCTAGGCCCAGGGGCCTGAAAGTCTACAGTTGTGATCACAGGGATAATGCTTTGGAAGAAGCCAGTGAAGAAGCCAGTGAGTATGACAGAGGAGAAGCCAGTCAGGAGGCTGGAGTTGGTGGGAGGAGCATGTCCTGGGGACTGGAGCCGCCCACATGCACTCTGTCTGAAAGACTTGTCCATTTCCAATACCTCTCATAGGTGCATTGGTAATAGCAGCCTTGGTTGTAAAGCTCAGGAGACACCCAGGAAGGGCGCTGGCAGAGATCTCAGGCACCTACACCCAATTCCCAATCTGCCAATCCGAGGCCCAGAGCTAGGATTTCTGGTATCTTCTAGCCATTAAGTTGCTGTTGCTGTGCTTTCAAGGGGAAGGTTCTCTTGATCCTTTTGTGGGTATTTGGTGAACTCCAGAGGTTTCGCCATCCTCCATATTCAGCCTCACCAAACGACATTTTTACCCCTGCATGTGTCTCGCTGTTTCTTTGGCCATTAGATGGCAGTATTGCGCTGTGCAGCTGACTTCCCCCGTTCTTTCCCCTGCCCTTCTTGTTTGAAAAAAGTGTACTGAGCTTCACTCAAACAAAAACCAAACTGTCCTTTTCCCCAACTGCACAAGCTGCTTCTGCCTGGAGATCTCAGAATAGAAATCCCTTTTAAAAGGGTAAACAAAGGAGGAGGCTGCAATGCTTGATAAGAAATGTACTCATTATCTTGCCCATGGAATTGTAACCCCTCTGTACAGTTTGTTCACAAAAAATAAAAATTAAAAAAATTAAAAAAAAAAAAAAAGAATGGAACAGACTAGAGAGCGAGCAGCAAGCCGGAGCGCGGTGCGCGAGTGAGGGAGCGAGCCGCCTGCCGCCGCCGCCCGCCGCCGCCTCCCCTCCACACGCAGCAGCTCCGGGGCCCGGCACGGCGCGCCGCCCCCGCCGCTCCCTCCGCGCCAGGCCGCGGACAGATGGAGCCAGCGAGCGAGGAGGAGGGCGACCCGCGAGCGGCGATCGAGCGGGCGACCGAGCGCCCGGAGGAGGCGGCCGGACCGAGCGGGCGCCCGCGCGTGTGGCGTGAGGGGCAGCCGCCCGCCCGCTCGCCCTCCCCCCTTCGCCTTCCCCGCGCCCCAGACCGCGGAGCGGCACCATGTGGACGCCAGCGGCCAAAGTCAGTAAAAAGGAGCTCAACTCCAACCACGAAGGGGCCGACGAGACCTCAGAAAAAGAACAGCAAGAAGCAATTGAACATATCGATGAAGTACAAAATGAAATAGACAGACTTAATGAACAAGCCAGTGAGGAGATTTTGAAAGTAGAACAGAAATATAATAAACTCCGCCAACCGTTTTTTCAGAAGAGGTCAGAATTGATCGCCCAAATCCCAAATTTTTGGGTAACATTTGTCAACCATCCACAAGTGTCTGCACTGCTGGGGGAGGAGGATAAAGAGGCCCTGCATTACCTGACCAGAGTTGAAGTGACAGAATTTGAAGATATAAAATCAGGTTACAGAATAGATTTTTATTTTGATGAAAATCCTTACTTTGGAAAAAAAGTTCTCTCCAAAGAATTTCATCTGAATGAGAGCGGTGATCCATCTTCAAAGTCCACTGAAATCAAATGGAAGTCTGGAAAGGATTTGACAAAGCGCTCCAGTCAAAGCAGAATAAAGTCAGCAGGAAGCGGCAGCATGAGGAACTACTTGGTTCGCTGACCACTCAGAAGCTGGTGCAGTTGGGAGAGGTCATCAAAGACGACATCTGGCCAAACCCATTGCAGTACTACCTGGTTCCTGACATGGATGATGAGGAGGGAGAAGGGGAAGAGGATGATGATGAAGAAGAAAAGGAGGAAGGATTGGAAGATATTGATGAAGAAGGGGATGAGGACGAAGGGGAAGAAGACGAAGATGATGATGAAGGGGAAGAAGGAGAGGAGGATGAAGGGGAAGAAGGAGAGGAGGATGAAGGAGAAGATGACTAATAGAAAACACTGATGGATTCCAAGTTTTTTTTTCCTTAATTGTCTCCAGTCCCTGGAAGCAAGTTGCACTCTTCTCTCCCTCTGTGCTCATTTGTCCTGTTCTTGCGGTCTCTTTTCTCAAAACACCATGGTTCTCAACTTATTTGGGGGGGAATACCTTGCTCAGAATACAACGGGAAAAGAATCTCCACACATCTCTGTTCTAAATTCTTTTTTTTTTTATCTTTGTGTTCGTTGTTTTATTTTGTTTAAAATGATTTCATAAGCATATTATGAATGACCTCATTTAGTTCTCTCTCTGTTTATATGTGTGTTCAATAATGCCTAAAATTGATTCAGAGCTACAATCTAATGATGAAGAAATGTACGCATTATCCTGCCCATGTAATTGTAACCCCTCTGTACAGTATGTTCACAAATAAAATAAACTTAAATTAAAAAAATAAATTAATATGAGCCTCATCATTAGATTGTAGCTCATCCAAATTCATTTTTATCCCTTTCTGTCTCAACAAAAACTGTACGGAATCAACAACACCACCACCACCGCCACCTGCTCTGTGGGAAACAAGAAAAGCCTCCTGTTGCTTTGCTCTGCTGGAGGCACCAGGCCCTGTGTAGTAGTGCATAGATTCTAACTTTTCTCCTCCTTTCTCTGTATATTGGGCTCAGAGATTACACTGTGTCTATGTGAATACGGACAGTTAGCATTACCAACATGTATCTGTCTACTTTCTCTTGTTTAAAAAAAAAGAAAAAACTTAAAAAAATGGGGTTCTACAAGGTCAGCAAAGGGTGGGTTTGAGATGTTTGGGTGGGTTAAGTGGGCATTTTGACAACATGGCTTCTCCTTTGGCATGTGTAATTGTGATGTTTAACGGACATCCTTGCAGTTTAAGTGACACTTTTAAAATAAAATTCTCCTAATGATGACTTGAGCCCTGGCACTACAGGAGAATCAGCAGACCCTGTAGGATCTTATTTGGAATTGACATTCTCTATTGTAATTTTGTTCAGTTATTTTTAAATTTTCTTTTGTTTTCACTGGAAAGGAAAGATGATGCTGAGTTTTAAACGTTAAAAGTGTACAAGTTGCTTTGTTACAATAAAACTAAATGTGTACACACACACGCACACAAAAGATTGGAACAGACTAGAGAACTGACTTCTTTTATTGTCTCTTCCAAGTTTTCTCTCAAGCCTGATATTTGCTTGTTGTAAGGAAGCAACACTCCTTCACAAAGGCTGTAGGATCTCCTTTTGAAAGATCTATATTCTCTTGTGGAAAAAAAAAAGATTTTTCTCTTTTTCAAGTATACTACCCCACCAGGTGTATGTATAATATTGTT
Organism: Dipodomys merriami; assembly: GCF_024711535.1. NCBI lineage: Eukaryota > Metazoa > Chordata > Mammalia > Rodentia > Heteromyidae > Dipodomys > Dipodomys merriami. The sequence continues at coordinate 83,626,121 of NW_027204492.1, forward strand.
AGGATTGTGAAGGCATCTTGATTTGATGTTTTAGCATTGGTGTTGAGGGACAGGTATCTGACCTGGGTTACACAGGTGGCCAGAGAAAAAGAAGCTGTTCTTCCAGAGCATTCCAGGTGGGTACGGCAAGGCAAGGCAAGACAAAGCAAGGATATTTATGTATTTATCATTTATTTATTTATTTATTTATTTATTTATTTATTTATTTATTTATTTATTTATTTACTATTCCTGGGGCCTGATCTCAGGACCTGGGCTCTCTTCCTGAGCTCTGTGCTCAAGGTTAGTGCTTTTGAGCCACAGCACCACTTCCCAATGTTTCTGAATAGTTTATTGGAGATAAAAGTCTCATGGACTTTTCTGTCTGGGCTGGCCTTGAACCAGGATCCTCAGATCTCAGCCTCTTGGGTAGCTAGGATTAGAGGCTTGCGCCACACCCACCCAGCTAAGGCAAGAATTATTAAAAAAAGGTTTAGTAGACATAAATAATCATATACATTTGGAGACAATGTGCTATTTTGATACATACGTAAAATGGAGCATGACCAAATCAGGGCAAATAGGCTTTTCTACTTGGGTAATGTCAACTGTTTTAGTTTTTACCCATGAGTGATAACAAGCACATGTACCTCTGATGATCTGGGTTTAAACATTGAGATAAAAGAGTCAAAGGGGATCTTCACTAGCCATACAATAGAAAAGGGTTTCATATCTAAAATATACTTAGAACTCAAAAAATTCAATTCCCCAACAACAAATCCTCAAAGAAACAACTACCTGATAAATAAGTGGGCTAAAGACTTAAAGAAAAACTTCTCTGAAGAAGAAATGAATGGCCAATAGATATATGAAGAAATGCTCAACTTCTCTATCCATAAAAGAAATGCAAATCAAAACAATGCTGAGATTCCACCTCACCCCAGTTAGAATGGCTATAATCAAGACATCTAATAACAACATGCTGAAGGGGATGTGTGCATTGTTGGTGGGAATGTAAACTTGTTCAACCACTTTGGAAAGCAGTATGGAGGTTCCTCAAAAGACTCCACATAGAGGTCCCTTATGACCCAGCAAACCCACTTTGGGGCATTTACACAAATGATCACAAACAAGGCCATACTAAAGCTACCAGCACAACTATGTTTTCTGCAGCATTATTTACCATAGCTAAGATAGGGAACCAACCCAGAAGCCCCTCAGTAGATGAATGGATGAAGAAAATGTGATATATATATATATATATATATATATATATATATATATATATATATATATATATAACACACACACACACACATACACACACACACACACACACACACACACACGGAATTCAACGCCTCCATCAGAAAAAAATGACATCGGAAACTTCTCTGAAGAGGAAAGAAGGATGGCCAATAGACACATGAAGAAATGCTCAACATCTCTATCCATAAAAGAAATGCAAATCAAAACAACTTTGAGACACCACCTCACCCCAGTTAGAATGGCTATAATCAAGAACTCTAATAACAACAGATGCTTGAAGGGATGTGGACAGAAGGGACCCTTACTGCATTGTTGGTGGGAGTGTAAATTTGTTCAACCACTTTGGAAAGCAGTATGGAGGTTCCTCAAAGGATTCCACATAACATAGAGCTTCCCTATGACCCAACAATCCCACTTTTGGCCATTTACCCAAATGATTACAAACAAGGCCATACTAAAGCTACCAGCCAACTATGTTTATTGCAGCATTATTTACCATAGCTGTGATATGGAACCAACCCAGATGGCCCTCAGTAGATGAATGGATCAAGAAAATGTGTTATATATATATACACAATGGAATTCTATGCCTCCATCAGAAAGAATGACATTGCCCCATTTGTTAGGAAATGGAAAGACTTGGAAAAAATTATATTAAGTGAAGTAAGCCAGGCCCAAAGGAACATAGACCTCATGGTTTCCCTTATTTGTAATAACTAGAATATGTCTGAGACAAGCAGAAACGGTCAGATATGTTGATGTTAGGTGAAATGAACCCCAAGGTAAGTATTCAAATGATTTTTGCTTTCATGCGATTGTTTCTAACACATTTATAAGATTATTTCTTTGTTGCTTTGTATGTGCTTCCCCCATGATATAACCCCTGCTTTCACTTTATTTGATGTTGGTATAATTTGTGGAGGGGAAGGGAAAAAAATCATTGAAATAGGGATACATCTGGACCCATTGCAACAATGAGATGTACAAGTCCTTATGTGGAAAAACGAACTTTACAACTTGGGCCGGGGCCGGGGGGGTGGGGTGGGTAATATGGTTGGGGAGGGCAGGATATGGGAAGGGATAGGAAGGGGAAACAAAGAAGGAAGCAACAATGCTTGATAAAAAATGTACTCATTATCTTACCTATGTAATTGTAACTCCTCTATACGGTGTTTTCATAATAAAAAAAAAAAAAGAAAGAATGACATTGTCCCATTTGTTAGGAAATGGAAAGACTTGGAAAAAATCTTATTAAATGAAGTAAGCCAGGCCCAAAGAAACATAGGTCCCATGGTTTCCCTTATTTGCAATAACTAGTATATGTCTAGGACAAGCAGAAAAGCTATGTACATATGACCATATAAGTTGATGTCAAGCGAAATGAACCCCAAGACAGGGACACAAGTGATTTTTTTTCTTGCTATTGTTTTTAATGTACTTATAATATATTATGTGATTTTTTTGTTTCTTTGGTATGTTCCTCCCCTATGGTATAACCTCTGTTTTCACTGTATTTGATATCGGTGCCCTGCATCTTGTATATACAATTTTCTAATTTGGGGAGGGGAAGGGAAAAAAACAAAATGCTTAACTGCTAGATAGGAAATGTACTCATTACCTTACTCATGGAAAGAAAGAAAGAAAGAAAGAAGGAAGGAAGGAAGGAAGGAAGGAAGGAAGGAAGGAAGGAAGGAAGGAAGGAAAGAAAGAAAGAGTCAAAGGAGATTGAGACTAAAAGATGTTATTTGACACTTAGTTCAGAGATAATAGTTTTTAAACAGTTACTTGAATGATGGAGGTTTTTTTTTTTTTAATTGTATTGTATTGTATTTGAGAACATACTGTACAGGGGGGCTACAATTACATGGGCAGGATAATGCATACATTTCTTACCAAGCATTGCAGCCTCCTCCTTTGTTTACCCTTCACTTCCCTTCCCCGCCTCCCCCCTCCCCCCACCCAATTTTACCCCCCTCCCCCCACCCAATTATACCCCCCTCCCCCCCCCCACACCGACATTGTAAAGCTGGTTTTGACATGACATTTTGTACTTCTCATTGTTGCAACAGGTCCACCTGAATCCTTAAACGACTTGTTTGTCCCCATCTCCTCCACATGTTATACTGACATCAAATATAGTGAAAGCGGGGGTTACACTGTGGGGGAGGGACATACAAAGCAACAAAGAAATAATCTTATAAATGCGTTAGAAACACATGCATGAAAGAAACGAAAACATTAAAATACATATTTAAGGGTTCATTTTCCTAACATCACATTATCTGACCTTTTCCGCTTGACTCATACCTATACTAGATATTGCAAATAAGGGAAACCATGGGACCTATGCTTCTTTGGGCCTGGCTTACTTCACTTAATATAATTTTTTCCAAACCTTTCCATTTCCTAACAAATGGGGAAATGTCATTCTTTCTGATGGAGGCATAGAATTCCATTGTGTATATATACCACATTTTCTTGATCCATTCATCTACTGAGGGGCATCTGGGTTGGTTCCATATCTTAGCTATGGTAAATAATGCTGCAATAAACATAGTTGTGCTGGTAGCTTTAGTGTGGTCTTGTTTGTAAACATTTGGGTAAATGCCCAAAAGTGGGATTGCTGGATCATAGGGGAGATCTATGTGAAGTCTTCTGAGGAACCTCCATACTGCTTTCCAAAGTGGTTGAACAAGTTTACATTCCCACCAACAATGAATTAAGGTTCCTTTCTGTCCACATCCCCTCCAGCATCTGTTGTTGTTAGAGTTCTTGATTTTTGCTGTTCTAACTGGAGTGAGGTGATATCTCAATGTTGTTTTGATTTGCATTTCTTTTATGGCTAGGGATGTTGAACATTTCTTCATGTGTCTATTGGCCATCCTTGTTTCTTCTTCAGAGAAGCTTCTCTTTAAGTCTTTCGCCCACTTATTTATTGGTCAGTTGTTTCTTTGAGGATTTGTTGTTGGGTGGTTTAATTTTTTGAGTTCCAAGTATATTTTAGATATGAGACCCTTGTCCGTTGTATGGCTAGTAAAGATCTTCTCCCAATCGGTGGGCTTTCTATTGATCTTGCCAGCTATGTCATTTGCCCTGCAGAAGCTCTGCAATCTTATGCAATCCCATTTGTCCAACCTTTCTTTGATTTGTTGTGCTTCCGGGTCTCTATTCAGAAAATTTCGACCTGAGCCAAGGAGACCTAGGGTTTCTCCTATTCCATCCTGTAATGTTTTCAGAGTGTCTGCTTTGAGTTCAAGGTCTTTGATCCATTTGGAGTTGATTCTGGTGCAGGGTGATATATAAGGATCTAGCTTTAGTTTTCTACATGTAGTTAACCAATTTTGCCAGCACCATTTACTGAAGAGGCTGTCTTTCTTCCATTCTATTGTTTTAGCTTCCTTATCGAAGATTAGATGGCTATAGATCTGTAGGTTCATTTCTGGGTTTTCAATTCTATTCCATTGGTCCTGAGGTCTGTTCTTATGCCAATACCAAGCTGTTTTGATTACTATGGCTTTATAGTAGAGTTTGAAATTTGGTATTGATATTCCTGATGGAGGTTTTTTTGCAACTATTTTTTCCCCTAGGCAAAGGATTCCTGTGACTTCTTTAATGAAGACTTTTACTCACGCAAATAGTAAGCGGTGTGCATTTCTATTCTTAGCACTTCCTATTATATAACTTACAATTTAGTGTTGAAAATACTGTGTGGAAAAGAAAGCCAAGAAGAAAGCCCGGATAAGCAAGTAGATTTTTAAAAGCAAGCTAGTAGCCAGGCTATGATGACTCAGGCTTATAGTCCTAGCTACTCGGGAGGCTGAAATCTAGGGATCCCAGTTGGAAGCCAGCCTGAGCAGGAAAGTCCCTGGGAGTCTTATCTCCAGTTAACCACCAAAAATCCAGAAGTGGAGCTGTGGCTCAAGTGTAGAGCACTACCCTTGAGCATAAAAGTTTGGGGAGAGTGTTCAGGCCTTGAATTTAATCCCCAGGATTGAAGTGGGTTTATGGGAACATGACAACTCATGTATACCCATAGTCCAACTAGAAATTCAGCAGGATCATTGCCTTATAAGAATTAATATTCACTGCATTGATCTATTTACTGAATGTATAAAAACAAAACAAAACAAAAATGTAAGCTAGTAGCTGGGCACCAGTGGTTCATGCCTGTAATATTGACTGCTCAGGAGGCTGAGATCTGAGGACTAGGGTTTGAAGCCAGCCCTGGCAGAAAAATCTTTAACCCTCCATCTTCAATTAAACAGAAAAATTCTGGACTGGCTGTATGGCGCAAGTAGTAAAGAGCCAGTCACGAGCAGAAAAACTTAAAGGACAGCACAGCCCTAGCACAGGCACAGGTTCAGGAACACACACCACCTCTTCCCTATTTTTGTTTGGCATCTGGATAACTTTGTTCTGGATAACTGTTCTGGCATCTGGATAACTTTGTTCTACTTGAGTAACTTTAACCATTTTAGATTCTATATATGAGTGATAACATGTATTATATATTTTTGGATATATACTTTGGTTAGGATATAAGTCCTCTATACTCCATCACCAAAATGCCAGAATGGAGGTATAGCTCAAGTGGTAGAGTGCCAGACCTGAGAGACAAGATGGAGGGAGATGTCAAGACCCATAGTTCAAACCCCAGTTCAGTCCAACACATACACACGCGCGCGCGCACGCACACACACACACACACACACACACACAAAGTTGGCATTTGTTGTGTTACTGGCCCCTATGTGTTTCATTCATGAGGGGTTCAATTAAGGAAGTAATTTCATTAGAAAATCAGAGGCTTTTGAATTTCTCTCTTTCTAGCTCTCCCCCTCTACCCTTTCTCTCCAAATCTTAGTTTTAATAGGAACCTCTATATTTATTCAAGATATCTTGAATGATAATGGTTATAATCATCTTCATATTTTATTTGGTTCATCTTTGTGTTCTTTATTAGCAAGGACACTATAATTACCAGTTTCCACTCCTTAGCTCTAATTTATAGTGGAATGCCTTTAGAATTGCTCAAAGAAAGAGAGATAGTGATTTTAGGATGTAGACTTTCTTTTTTATTATTTTATGTATTTTTATGTTTTGGTGCTAGTCCTGAAGCTGAACTCAGGGTCTGGGCACTCACTGTCCCTGGGCTTTTCTTGATGAGGGCTAGCACTCAACCAATTGAGCCATAGCTTCACTTCCAGGTTTTTATGGTGGTTAATTGGAGATGAGAGTATCACAGGCTTTCCTGTCCTGTCAGGCTTCAAACCTTGGTCCTCAACTCTCACCTGCCTAAGATGAGAGGATTACAAGTATGAGCCACCAGTGCCTGGTTAAAATTTCTTTTTATTATGAGTGTGTGGTTTAAATAGTCTTTACAAAATTCAATATGTCAATTAATGAGTAAAATCCATCTTGACCGGTTTCATCCTTTACATCACAGGACTTAGAGTTTCTGTGAGGAAATAATCCATGGCTGGGAGGTTGTGCATGACAAGAACGGGGCTTTGTAGATTTCAGAATGGCTCCATCCATTACAGCTTCCAAGACCTGGTTTCAACCTGATGCCAACCTTTCGCTTCCTTCAACCCTTCCTTTTACCCCTAACGACTGCATTCTATAACATAAATGGAATTGGGGATGGGGCTATGTTGCAAAATAGCTCTGGTGACACAGGACATGCAGCAGAAAGTGAGGAAGAAAAGAATTTCCTGAGAGCTGACCCCAGACTGCTAATCTTGGAGTTGGAGCTGGGAGTGCTATGTCTCCTCTATATTCAGGACCACATGTCCCATAGTCCAGACAGGAGATTCTAGGGACAAGCTTAAGATCTCCAGAACACTAGGGGAAACCAGGACAGGGATGAGGGTGTTATACACAATCTGCAGATTCAGGACAGTTGACATCTATGCACTCTAAGCAGTGTTACCTAAGCTCAGACTGCTTAGTGGTTGAGGTCACATTCTGTATTGCAGCCATGTTAAATGCAGCTCTCACACTTGCCTCTTTCCAAAGCGCACACAGTGGAGGTGGAGGTCTCTTGGTAGAACAGAGCAATGCATGGCCTCAGGCACACTTAGCCCAATGAAGATTCCACAGGATGCTCACAGAACAAGAGACCACACTGATCTGCTGCCTGCGCCACACTCTAGGTGCAAGAAAGGCACTATTGTGGGGATTTTAGCAGATAGAATTTACCATTTTATCGGGTAATTTGTGCCCATGTTAGTGGCCCTCATGAAAGACAACCATTTTGCCTGAGAATAGTGAATCCCCAAGAAGGACAAAATTGGGTTCCCACATGTATTTGTATATACTCTTACAGTAAAATTTGACCATTGAAGATTGTGCTACAAAAAGAACTTAGTATTTTCCAAATTGGTTCACATTAATGGGGCTTATGTGGTTAATTGATTGATTGATGTGTGTGTGTGTGTGTGTGTGTGTGTGTGTGTGTGTGTGTGTGTGTGTGTGTGTGTGTGTGTGTGTTGTGTTGATCCTGGTTGGGGCTTGCACTCGGAGCCTGGGCACTGTCCCTGAGCTTTCTTGTGCAAGGCTAGCTAGCACTCTACCACTTGAGCCACAAGCTCCACTTCTGTTTCTGTGATGGTTAATTGGATTGTAAGAGACTTTCCTGACCAGGCTGGCTTTGAATTAGGACCCTTCCATCTCAGCCTCTCAATTACAGGTGCAAGCCACTGGCACCCAGCCAGACTAAATTTTGAATGTTATCTCCCTTTATTAATTTTAAAAAATTATGTTTAAATAGTTGTGAACAGCGGTTTTAGTTCAAGACTGCTGAGATGTTGATTAGGATTACATTGAATCTCTACATAATTTAGAAGAAATCCACATATTCACAGTCTTAAATCTTGGAATCCAGTAACGTGGCATGTCCCTCCCATTATCTCAGCTGCTTGAAAGTTTCTCCACAGTAAAATGTAGACATCTGTTTAGAATCTTGCCTATACATTGCTGTATCTTTACTAAATATATTATGGTATTTTCAAGTTCTGTTGTAAGTGATATTCCTTATTTCAAATTTCATTTCTTGTTATCTGTATTTCTCAAAGAAAGTACTTTAAAATTCCAATATCTTAAAATTTTCAGTTCTGCATCTTAGTTATTGTGTCTGTTTATGTAGGTTTATGGGAACATGACAACTCATTTGTAACCACAGTCCAACTAGAAATTCAGTAGGATCATTGCCTTGTAAGAATTAATGTTCACTGCATTGAACTATTTACTGCATATATAAAGGGATGTAAGTAAGAGCAAACATGCACACTGTAAAAATGTTGTCTGAAAATGTATGAAAAGTGATTAACAGAGAATACCATACACAGATGGCCTGTAACTGACAGTGAAATACATAAGAGGCACCAGAAGAAGCTATCGGTATCAATGGTGACCAAAACTAAAGAGTGCAGTAAGATATCATCAAACATATGCAGAAGGGTACACATGAGCACATCCAAGCTTTGAGAATACATAATAGGAAGTGTCCCTATTGACAGAGTTCCACAAAGCCCCACCTCTAATCACAATTTCTACCCACTAAGGATTTCACAAGCTTGTTGTCTCAGGGTCAAATGCCTATATAGAGCTCACCAACTCAAACTTAATTGGGACACTGTGTGCATTATGCACAGACCAACACATAATAAGAAACGTATTACCAGGTACAGGTGGCTCAGACCTTTAATCCTAGTTAATCAGGAGGCCGAGATCTGAGGATAATGCTTTGAAGCCAGCTCAGGCAGCAAAGTCTCTGAGACTCTTATCTCCAAGGAACCACCCAAAAGCCAGGAACAGAGCTGTGGCCCAGGTGGTAGAATGCATCACTGACAGAAAAAAAATAGGGACAGTGCTCAGGTGGAGTTCAAGCTTCAGTAAGGGCGGGGGAGAGGGAGAGGGAAGGGCGGGGAGGCCAGACTCTTATTGTGAGTAGATCTTAATCCATAGACCAGTAATAGGTGAAGAGATGGTGTCCAAACCTTTTGACTGATAATAGTGTGTGTGTGTGTGTGTGTGTGTGTGTGTGTGTGTGTGTGTGTGTGTGTGTGCGTGTGTGTGTTCTAGTCCTGGGGCTTGAACTCAGGGCCTAGGCACTGTTCCTAAGCTTTTCTGTTCAATGCTCTGCCACAGCTCCACTTCCAGCTTTTCTGCTAGTTAATTGGAGATAAGAGTCTCCTGGGCTTTCCATCCTAAGTTCTCAGCCTCCTAAATAGCTAGGATTGCAGGTGTGAGTCACCTGCACTCAGAGACTGATAACATCTTAAGTTGGGATTTTTCTTGTTGCATTGCCTGAGATCCCTAGTTTGTATGTAACTCAGTAGATAAATACATGTGCATATAATTTGTATATGTCATATACAATGTATTTCCTAATTGATTCTTATCTCATTACTTTAAAATATTCTTTCTGTATAAAATGAAATTAATCTGGCTAGCTGTAGTGGCTCATGCCTATAATCCTAGCTATTTGGGAGGTTGAGATCTGAGGATCACAGTCTGAAGCCAGCCCTAGCAAGAAAGTTCATGAAACCCTTATCTCCAATTAACAACCAAAACAAGGCACAAGTGACAAAATGGCTCAAGTGATAAAGTGCTAGACATAAGAAAAAAAAAAAGCTCAAGGACAGTACCCAGGCCTGGAGTTCAAGCATGCATGCGCACACACACACTGTTTTGGGAGAAACATCCTGGCAACTCTTTTTAGTAAACTTGGTAAGTTTATTGGAATACCCTAACAATTTCATAACAGGTAAAAAAAATGACTCACACCCTCGAATTCACACCTTATTTTACCATTATTGCCATGAGGAGAGAGGACACGAGTGTTAAATACTAAAGCCCTGCACCTGAGTTTCTACAATGCCTGATATGGTTGTTCAGTAGGAAAGGCTGGTGCTGAAATAATGGCACATCAGCATGGAAATAATTAAACTGTAACCTTTATCTAATTCCACATGCAAATATTTTTAATGCATCATTAAAAAAATAAACCAAATTAAAAACCGAGAGTGCAAGTGGCTCACACCTGCACTCCTAACTACTGAGAAGGCTGAGATTCAAGTATCACACTTTGAAGACAGCCCAGGTAGGAAAGTCTGTGAGACTCTTACCTACAAGTGGAGCTGTGGCTGAAGTCCTAGAGTGTTAGCCTTGAACAAAAATGCTGGCAAACAGCATGCAGGCTCTGAGTTCAAGCCTCAGAACTAGCTCAAAAATGCATCATAGACCTAAATGTAAGAGCTAAGATTAGAAAACTAAAAGTTATCAATCTCCCAGAAGAAAATTCAGGGGCCCTGCCCAGGCTAGCCCCACCCCCATAAACTGAGAACAATGGACTCCACTAAGAGGCACCCTCACCACAGTGCCATCTCTCTTGTTTTAGGAGACACAGTCAACTTAAAAGTCTAAATTCTAGTTATTAAAAAAAAAGTCTAAATTCTAGGGAACAGAAAATATAGAAAGATGAATCGTTTGAGGCCAACCTAGGCAAAGTTACTGAGTCCTTAACTCAAACAACATAAAAACAAAAGTTCTTGGGGAAATGCTCCAGTGGTTGAGTATTTGATTTGCCCACATGAGGCCCTGGATTTCAGCACCACCACAAATAAATGCCACACAGTACAGTAAGTGTCCCACAAAGGTTCATCTGGTGAAGGATGATTCACCAGAGTGGCATTATTTGAGATGTTGGAAGCTTTAGGAGGTGGGGCCTTGGCAAGTCCTTCGTCCTTGGGACATGGTCCTGAAGGCAAACAATCCCTGATTTGGGCTCTTCTTGGTGTTGGCACTGGGGCTGTGTTATGATCTGTTTACTTTGTCATTCCTATCATGCTCATCAGAAGCCTAACCATGGGGATTTCTGATTTCAGACTGAAATCACTAGAAGAGGATGCCCAATGACCCGTTCCTCCACACTTGCTTCAGATACTTTATTATACTACCATGTAGCTGAATAACATAAAATTGGCACCCAGGAGTGGGACACACACTGATGTCACTATATATGTGAAGATGTGGAGGAGCCCTTGTAGTTAGTCAGTGGAAGAATTTGGAGGAATTTGGAGGGGCAGCTTAGAGAAAGCCTAAAGTGCTTACATGAGCTTAGTGGGTGGGTAGTAAATGTCATGCTGCTGCAGTGGTACACAGCAAGGAGGCTGCAGCCATTTTTTTTTCTGCGTCTTAATGGCCAGTGCACAGCTAGGCACCACAGAGAGCTGGCCAGACAAGATCTCTCCAGAGAGCAGATTATCTGCTGCTAAAGGATAGGCTAGGTGATCGGTTCTGGTTTAGAGTTAGGAGGCTAAGGCACATGCCTGCTGTTTGATTTTTATTTTCAGTGTTCTTTTTTCCTTTTGACCTGGATGGAAGAAGCTGACGCTGAAAGCAGAATCAAGAAGTTGCATGTATTTGAGCTGCAGCCAAGGCAGAGCAACCCAGATGTGGAAATCATGGTCTCTATGGAGCTGCTTTGGCCTGTCAGCTTACTGGGGAGACGCTACCCCTGTCTACCATGAGACGGGGTTGTTTTGTAATCACAGGAACTTTCAGTCCTCTGAGTGTTGATCTCTGTTCCCAGGTAGTTGAAAAGAAACCTTTCATTGACATGAGCCCTCCCTGAAAATGATAAAGCAAAAGGAGTAGGACAAGACATTCCCTAGCTCAGAGAGACATTTTATTTTTTTTTATTTTAATTTTAATTAGCTTTTAATTTAATTTAATTTTAACTAACCTTGCAAAACAAACAGTTATCCCAAGGCCAACATCAGCTGTTTTCCCACCCAAATGGACCCTCCAAGGGATTCTTCAATGCTTTGAGGCAACCCCTGAGTTGTCCTCAGTATTGGTTACAAACCCTGTGATAAAACTACATCAATTTTTACACTATTCGGGGGAGAAGACAAGAACCACAGTTGGCTCTGCCTGATACAGAGCACACTGTGAGGATGAGCCTCATTCACGATGGCTCCATTCTAGCAATCACCCTCTCAGTACACTGTTCCTACTCTGGCTATAGAGTAGGCTTATTCCCATGGGCCCTGGTGCCTTGCCGTCCACATTAATGTGTCTCTACTCTCCCATGTAGCCTGATGCGAATGGATCTTCCTGAAGCCTGCCTATTGAGGACCCACTGTGTTGTTCACATGTGTAGTTTGTATTTCCAAAGGCCTGGAGAAGTAAGTATCCAAACTCTCATCTACAGACAAGGGAGCAAACGGAAAGAAGTTAGGTGGGCCTGGGAATCACATACTAATTCTGTCTGACTCCCAAACAAGGTCACTTTACATTCAAAATGACACCCTTTGCTTTTGTTACCCTGCTCAGGTACAAACATTGTGCCCGATGATGAGGTTCTCTTCATCATTGTCACACTTGTCGACTTGTGGAACACAGGTACCTGTTAGGGCAAAGCCATCAGGAAAAGTTACAGTACACTTTGTTCTTCCCGCCTTCCCCTCCCTCTAAGCATTAATAGTGCTGACACAGTTTCCCTAAAGTCCCTTTGTGAGAAAAGCTTGCTTCAGAACTAACAGCTGAGCAGGACTTGATCTTGTAGGGTTCCCTGGGGGAGGCACTGCCATATCAGAGGTATTTTGTCAATCTTCCTCCACCCCCATGTTGTATCTCAATCCCTTCGATGTCAGTCTCTTTAAAGGGCAAGAATATAGAGGCAAACAGATCCAGAGAAAGTGTTTGTAGTGGCTTCAGCATAGCTGCAGAGTTGGACATACCCTGAAGGTTAGGGGGGGGGGCAAGGCTGGGGATAGAATCCTGGCACTACCTGTCTACATCTCTGTTCTTCACCTGCCTTCACTATCTGGTATGTAAAATCCAAGTGCCTCCCTCATGAGCTTGTCCTCACCCAGCACATCCATCCTGAGCCAGTCCTCCACCAGTCCCTTCAGGATAGGAAGGTGAGATACCCTCCATCATGTTCCTGGGGGACAGAGACTTTACCTCTGAGGACATTCTCCTCAGAACCACCCCTGAGTAGAAACCTCTGTCTGCAAGGAACTGGCTGTAAAGCATCCCTGTGCACCCTGTCTTGTATCTAGACAGGTGCTGTCTAGCTAGCTGGTGCTTAGAATTTCATTCTTTAGCGATAAAAGGTCCTTTACTCTAGCTACTTGATCCATCCTGAGTAGTTGCTATTTCTGCAGTAGAAAGGATTCTGGAGTTACCAACCTTTGCCTTGTGCCTTGTGTGCAGTGCACATAGTAGGTGCCTCAAACCTCTATTCAGAAGGAGGACTGTTGAGTGGATTTAGGCCGGCTAATTGGGCATGTGGTTCTGTGGCTACAGTGCAGACTGATGTCATGTGAGATAAGGACAGGAACCCAGATAAACTTGTGAGGCAGACTCACCTGGTTCTAATCTTGGCAGGTTTACTAAACCCTCCAGTTCTCTCACTCTTCCTTCCCCACTTTCTTCCTCCTTTAGGCGCAACAGCCCCACAGACTTCCCCACAGCCTCTGTGACCAATAATATTCCCTCTCTGTCTACATGACCAAGCAGAAGCTCCTCCATCTGACCCTGCTCCCCTGGCCCCTAGATGTTACCACTGCCATATAACTCTCTCTCTCTCTCTCTCTCTCTCTCTCTCTCTCTCTCTCTCTCTCTCTCTCTCTCTCTCTCTCTCTCTCTCTCTCTCTCTCTCTCTCTCTCTCTCTCTCTCTCTCTCTCTCTCTCTCTCTCTCTCTTCCTTGATTGCCCTAGTACCGTGCCTGTGCCCGACTGGTGGGCTCTGCCTAAGATTCTCCTTCCTTCCTAGTCGTTGCCTCTGGAAAGCCAACTTGGCTGACTCTTATTTCCTATCACATTCATGTCAGAATGTCACCTCCAGTGACTTCCTCTGGTAACTTCCATTTTCTACCCTGGAGGTCACCCAGCTATACCCTTATCTCCTATGCCATTCCCATGATCTAAATAGCTTTCTCTTGCCCTTCTTCCTGTCATCCTTCCTTTCTGGCTTCCTTCTCCTTCCTCCTTCTTCTCTCCCCCTCCTCTACCTTGATAATCACAGAGCCCTTCACCTTCTAGCATACTATACAGTTTGCCAGATACCATGTTGTGGTTTCACTGTCTGCCTCTATCCTCCAGTGTTTCACTGTCCCACCCCAAAAGTCTAGTCTAGGACCCTCTTCTTGACATTCCACCTGGGATGATTTCCAGGTTTGTGACAGAGCATAAGCTAACACACACACACACACACACACACACACACACACACACACACACACACACACGTAAATGATGATCATCAAGAAATCTCATTGAACACCTGGCACCAATGGCTGATACCTATAATCCTAGCTACTTAAGAAGCTGAGATCTGAGGATCATGGTTCAAAGCCAGCTGAGGCCGGAAGGTCTGTGAGACTATCATTTCTGGTTGGATACCTGAAAGCAGATATGGAGGTGTGGCACAAGTGGTAGTGCACCAGCCTGGAGCAAAAACAAAACACTAAGAGACTGCACCCAGGCATGAGTTCAAGCCCTAGTATTGGCAAAAAAGAAAAAAAATACATGTACATTGAGATATCTCCTCCACCTTTGAGCAGTCCTCTTCTGCATCGTGGAATGAGAGAAAAGTAGTTAGACCTGTTCTGGCATCTTTCTAATGGGTTGTGACTTGCTTTCCCTATCCTGCAGTTGATGATATTTCCCTTAGACTTCATACCCACAGCAGAAAGCAGTGGGCTCCACAGCAAGCAAAGCTTGGAGGCAGGAAGGTGAGTTTCTGCAAGGCTCACATGTCATCAAGAAGGACTCTTCCAAAGAATGCAGTTGATAGGTGCTTTTGGCTGGTAGGCTTGCCCCACAGACATTCATAACTCTCTGAGTTTTGGTCAGCTAAAAAAGAAGTATGTGGTTGCTTGGCATCAGACAAAGAGTTATCATGTGACAATCCACTAGAAACACAGGTGCCAGGGAGAAACTCACCTTCACCTGCCATCTCACCCCGACTAGTGCAGTGGACAGTCAGTGGCCTGTCTTTGTCACTGATAGGGAGTAGTGCAGACAGGAACAAAGTTGTTTTCTCTGTCTTTGAACCTTTTTGCATGGTGCCGAATGTGTTGAGTCAGTTCTCAGAACCATGATAGGGGCAAGGATGAATACATTCTGGAGCACTTTGCTGTTTCTTTGACCCTACCCACATTTCTGTTAGTTGATTTGTGTACTAGGCTGGTATAGGTCAACTAACACTT
This sequence comes from Dipodomys merriami, assembly GCF_024711535.1. Classification (NCBI taxonomy): domain Eukaryota; kingdom Metazoa; phylum Chordata; class Mammalia; order Rodentia; family Heteromyidae; genus Dipodomys; species Dipodomys merriami. The sequence continues at coordinate 83,641,597 of NW_027204492.1, forward strand.
GGTCAGGCTCATTGTGTCCCGTGGGCACAGATGACATTTGGCTGTAGCTCTTTTTGTTCCCCAGCCCTGGGTTCTTCTTTCCAAGATTATGTGTCTAGGCTAGATATTGGTGAATCTTGCCTGTAATCCTAGCTACTGGGGAGGTGAACATGGGAAAGAACTGATTTTGAACCCTGTGCAGACAAAACATTCTCAAGACACCTAATTAGAAAAGGCTAGGCATGGAGGTGTGCATCTGGCGTCCTAGTTATAATACAAAGCATAAATAGGGAGATTGGTGCTTCTGGCCAGCCTGGGTGGAAAAAGCGAGACTGTACCTCAAAGTTAATCAGAGCATAATGAAACTGAACACTGTTTGAAAAGGGAAAAGAGAAATGAGACTACAGTATAAAGAATAATTTGTTCTATGTGCATACATTTTATGTATGTAAATATCATAATGAAGCCCTCTCATATTATCAGTGCATACTAATTCAAAGATGAATAACAATAAAAACAACAAGACCAAAAAGGGCTGGAGGTGTGGTTGGGGATGTAGTACACCTGCCTAGCCAAAATCAGGTCCTGAGTTTAACCCCACCCCCACCCCAGTCCCACCCTCCTCTATCCAAAGATATTTGTGAAGAGGTTGGATGAAATGCCAGGAAACCTCCTCAGATAAAGGCCAAATTGACCTTTGGAAAGATGCTCCCAAGAGGTAGACCTTCATGTGGTCCCAACAGGTACCTGGGAGACAGGCTATGAAATGTAGGTGGGGAAAGCCACTCCCACTGGAGGTCACAAACTCCAAACAACTCGATGACACATCAAACCCAGGTATTGACCCAAGAGAGCCCAGCTGTGAGGATCCTAAACTAGATACACAGGCTGCCGAATGATTTGTAGAACTGAACCTCCTCAGAAAGCTCAGAGAGTGGAGAGAGAGACATAATACCAGCCCTGGGATGTACAATTCTAAAATAGGCTTACGACCGTTTTTAGCAATCTCTTAATCCATACAGATAAGCAGATGGCTCATAGGCCAAGACTTCACTCTGAGTTCCCCCAAGCCACAGAATTACCCAGCCCATACCCTGGGACAGAGACACATGGAACAGCTGACTGCACAGGGACAAGGACCAGGGAGTCCTCATGCAAGCAACATCTAAGGGACCACAGATTTCCATGTGGCCCAGATTTGCAATCCTAGACAAAGTCAACCCCACAATATGCCAACAACCTCAGCTGTTGGAACACAGGCTTATCGCCAGGTCATGAAGGTCATTCTGAGGATCCAGATCCCAAGAAGGTTAGACTTAACTGCTAGGTTTTGATAACCTCTATGCTCTCACAGGATAGAGTACAGAAGAACCCTTAGATGCCCAAAGGTCTATCCTGCACTTCAAATTTCAGTTTGACCCCAAACCCTAATTCTTAATCTTCACGGTAGGAACTATGCAGGTAGTAAATTGTATACACAGTATCTAACACCTACCAGGTACTTCACACCAGGGCAGATGCACCCAAGCAGCATAGAGCTCTCATCCTGGATGCAAGCCCTCCATAGTTCAAAGGCCTCATACCCTGCACGCAGACCCCCAAGCCCTCAAACACTTGTCAAGTTGTCACAAGGACCCTCAAATCAGTCAGAGACATCACACTCTACCTGCAGGCCACAAAACAAGACAATCATGCTGTCTTGCTATGCAGATACCTACAAAGTCACCCTATGTGGGATCCATACTAGATTGAGCCCCAGTAAGGTACCACTAGTGTCCTGATACAAGGACAGTGACAGAGAATGAAAGAGATAAGGGATGGAGAGAATGAGGATAGGGAGACCACGTGGAAAATGTGCTGTCTCTGCTGGGCTAGCCTCTGCCTACCATGGACCTGGCACCCGAGGATCCTGCTCTTCCAGGGCAGAGAAGCCCAGGTTCTGCCATCAGGGACTGTTTCCAGGCAGTATCTTGCTGCTCTAGGCCTAATAACCACCTAGACTGGGTGATCTGATCCTGAAACATGGGCGCCCTCTAGCTGTTGAAGTAAGGATGCCTTCAAGGTTTGGAGGGTTCGTGCTGTTCTTGAGTAGCAATCCCACTGCCCACCAGACTGGGCTGTCCTAGTACTGCATGTGGGGAGCTGAGTGGACCAGGCTGGTCCCTGACCACAATTTGAGCATAGGTTACACATGTGCACCACCATTCTTTGATACAAATCGACTGCCTTTCAATTATGTGATATATTGGACTCTTTCCATATCTATCAGTCTTACATCAACTCGTGGACACGCGGTCTTTATCTGAATTTAAGAAGAGAAATGTGTTTAATGTAGTATATGTATTACTTTTACTGATCATTGATACCCCTCCCATTACTAAGTGCCTGTGTTGGCTTTTTCTTACTTTTCTTCTGTTGCTAATACTATTTGTTATAATAGAGGATGATAACAAAATTTGCCATGTTTATGTGATTTTCCAATCATAGAGTTTAATCATGTTCACTAGGCTAATAAACATAGAGCTCATGACAAGTTTGTATGTGTGTCGCTCAGCAATGTAAAAACATTGGAAAGACTAATACAAGTTAATGTTCTATGTGAGTGTGTGTGTGTGTGTGTGTGTGTGTGTGTGTGAGAGAGAGAGAGAGAGAGAGAGAGAGAGAGAGAGAGAGAGAGAGAGAGAGAGAGAGAGTTTGTGTGTGTGTGTGTGTGTGTGTGTGTGTGTGTGTGTGTGTGCATGCTCATCCTGGGGGTTGCATTTGGGGAATGGGTGCTATCACTGAGTTTTTGTGTGTTTTTCTTTTTTTACTCAAGGCTTGCACTCTACCAGTTGAGCCACAGCTGCACTTTCAGCTTTTTGGTGGTTAATTGGAGGTAAGAGTCTCATAGATTTTTGTTTTTTCTTTTCTTTTCTTTTCTTTTTTTGGGGGGAGGGGGTCTGGTCCTTGGGCCTGAACTCTGGGCCTGGGCGCTGTCCCTCAGCTCTTCACAGCGCCACTTCTGGCTTTTTTCTTTTGGCTTATGTGGTGCTGAGGAATCGAACCCAGGGCCTCATGCATGCAAGGCAAGTGCTCTACCACTGAGCTACCTTCCCAGCCCCTCTCATGGATTTTTCTCCAGGGGATGTTTTTAAAGCACAATCTTCAGATCTCAGCCTCCTGAGTAATTAGAATTGACTATAGGTTTGAGCCACTGGTGCCCAGATACTAATGTCCTTCTTAAAAATTGGTTAAATTTGGCCGGGCGCCGGTGGCTCACGCTTGTAATCCTTGCTACTCAGGAGGCTGAGATCTGAGGATCGCGGTTCAAAGACAGCCCGGGCAGGAAAGTCCGTGAGACTCTTATCTCCAATAAACCACTCGAAAACCGGAAGTGGAACTGTGGCTCAAGTGGTAGAGCGATAGCCTTGAGCTGAAGAGCACAGGGACAGCGCCCAAGCCTAGAGTTCAAGCCCCAAATCCGACCAAAAAAAAAAAACCAATTGGTTAAATTTGGAAGCTCCTGTAACTATTAATCACCAATTTGGAAAACACATTAAAAAAGATATTTCAGATGACTACTGAAATGGTCTTTTTAATTCTGATTCTGTCCACTGATATCTAAAGGCAGGAACTTATAGGAATTACCATGTTGTAGCTGGTGTTGATTGTATGGCTTATGGTACTTACAATGTTATATTATATTTGCTGTATAGGCTGACCCAGGCAGGGAATATACACAACACTGGTATTTTAGTCACATCCACCTTGAAAATTGGTTAACTGTGTGCATACTTAATGCTTCAACAGCCACAAAAAGTAGAAAGTAGGCTCTCCTGTGCTGTTTTTATCAGTTACTCCAGACTTCATTTGGGGAAGAAAAAGTATTCTGTAAGATCTGGGGAATTTAGAATTTGACAGAATCTCAGAACATGCATTCACTGTCTCCAAACAGAAAGATACCATGGAGCAGTCTCTTGACTTCTCCATTTGGAAAAACAGAATCTCAGTTCAGATGTTCAAAGGTAACTCAAGGAGATATATTATGTCAAACAAAGCCTGAAAAGAATACTGTCCATACAGTTTATGCAATAAAAGTGGTGAATGCAATAATTGGCATTAAAATGATTTTATATTACCTTATCTGAATATACTATTTAAAATCGGAGGTAGAATATACTACTTAAAAATCAGTTACAGGATTTGACCAGAATTCCAGAATATTTGTTAGAGCTTCTACCAGAATCTATTTTACTGTCTCAGACTGTATACTATGAATACTATGTATACTATACATGTATAGTATATACTAGTATATACTATGCATATATGCATATACATATATATACTATATATATGTATATACTAGTATACTATGTATACATAGGATACTATGTATACTATGAACTACTATTTCCAATGTATAAAGTATTTGTTAAAATAAGAAGCTATCAAAAGATGTTAGTTTTTACATACTCTGAATTAAGAAAATGCTGTCATATATTCATTTTCCATATAGCATTGACACAAGTTCATTTGGAGGATTTTTGTTGTTGTTTTGTTTTTTGTTTTTAGTTGTTTTGTTGATAACACTGGGGTGTGGCCTCGGGGCATCCCACTTCTTAGAGAGGCACCCTAATACTTCTATCAAAGTTCCTAAAACAATATTTTTTTCAGATATATTCTCAATTTTTTTTTTTTATCTCCAGGCTAGTCTTAACTACCTCCTAGTTGGGAGTATAGGTGCATGCCACACCTTCAGCTTTTTTAGTAAAATTGGGTGTTGCTAACTTTTGTGTCCAGGCTGGCCGTGAACCATAATCCTCCCAATATCTGCCTGCTGAGTAGCTTAGATTACAGGCAATAGTCATCATGCACAGCTCCAATTTGTTTCTGAAGTGACATTATATGACTCAAGGAATAAGGCACTGCTGTCTGAGTTGTCTTTCAAAGACTTTATTATGTATGTAAACTCTTATTAATGTAGCAGTCATTAACAGCCTAATAGTGTAGAAAATGAATACAGATAATTTTCGCATTGCTGGTGGATAACATACCTGCTTCTGGTACTTGAGGCAGGTTCTAGGCTGGACAGAAAGTGGCCATTGACATCAAGACCACCTGCTGTTGACCTCAGGGCTTTGATGGAGATCATTCCAGAGAATCAACTCCCAGGTAAATCATTTAATGGGAAGGGGAAACAAAGGAGGAGGCAATAATGCTTGATAAGAAATGTACTCATTATATTGCCCATGGAATTGTAACCCCTCTGTACGGTATTTTCACAATAAAATAAATAAATAAATAAATAAAATGTAAAATGTTCTTGAGTGGCAGCAGAACATGAGAGGAATTGGAAGGTTCTATCTTTCCTTCTGAGAGAAATACGGAAAGTAGTTCAAAGAGACCTACATGCCTGGATTAACGAATCTCCACTTTAAATGAGTAGAATAACTGGAGGCATACTCTATTCTATTCTATTCTATTTTCTCTGTTCCTTCACTAAGCATAATGTTGACCTGGTTCATCCTTGTCCAAAATGGAAGGATCTAAGAGATATTCCAGTGTGTGTGTGTGTGCGTGTACGTGTGTGTGTGTGTGTGTGTGTGTGTGTGTGTGTGTGTGTGTGTGTGTGTGTGTGTGTACTACAACTTCTTTATTTACTCATCTTTTGAAGGGTATGTCATTCTACATGGTCCAGAAGGTCCCATGACTACAGAGTCCTGTCAAATACTAGAGCTGGTACCCATACTCTTGGCTAGCAGTTGTAAAAGGGGCTGACCAGACATGTTCACAAAATGTACAGGAAATATTCGGTGACCCCATTAATTTTTAAAATATTATTAATGTAGCTTTATTTCAATGGATTATGTTATATTAACTAAATTATTTTGCAATGCTTTCTAATAGGATATTTTTTTTACATATGTATGGTCTAATACTCTGTTATCTTCAAGTGGTTATACGAAGGTGTCTCAATTTAACCTGTTAATTCATGAGTACAATACCACACTCCTTCATCTACCCCAACATCATCCATCCAAGCAAGTTACCTGGCCACTATCCCAGGAGTTGCAGCTTGTTGGAATTTTCATTTGCTGGTTTTTGTTTTTGCTTTAAAAGGCCAGTATAGTTTTTTTTTTTTTAAGTAAAAGCGCACAACTTTTATTCCTTTTTTTGAGCATGAAGGAAGGGCTTGACCATACATTTACCATGGTGCAACACTTTCATCTAGCAGAGAAAAATGGTGACTTGTTCACATGGTCTGAGTTTTTTTTTAAACACTTTCTTAAATTAAAATTCATGTTGATCAACGACACCTGAATCAAACTGAATAACGACTAATGGACCAGGCAGTGCAGCAAAACCTGCCCAAGTAAAATTCCATTACTGTGCAATCCATTAGCCTTTACTGAGTTCTGTCCTTGAAATCATAGTGACAGCAGCAAGAAGTGACCTAAGATTGGAGGACTCTGGTGAAACTATGTGAAGGCACAGTAAAGTCCTTGCCAGTCTCCCTCACTTATGATGAGAACATTATGTCAGAAGGGGAAACTCAGGGGAAGAATAGCACAACATTCTCCAACAGGAAGTTATAACTGTAGCTGTTCAGCCAAGAGAACTCTAAGGCCTGCAGTTGTGATCACAAGGTGATGGCTCAGGAAGTCTGAGTGTGACTGAGGAGCTTCTGCTGGCTGTGATGAGTGGGAGAAGCATATCCAGCGGGGCTGGAGCAGATCCCAAAGGTTGAGGAGTGACGGTGATCAGGCAGAGTCTGTACATCTCCAATACTAGTATCTAATACTCATTGCTGATCAGGCAGCAATCAAGTCTTTCATACCTCTAATCCCAGGCCTAGGATAATACACAATAGCAGGCTAGGGGAAAAAATTGATAGAGTCGGGGCTAGGAAGTTGGCTCAGTGGTAGAGTGCTTGCCTTGCATGCCTGAGGCCCTGGGTTCAATTCTTCAGCACCACATAAGCAAAAAGAAAAAAGTCGAAAGTGGTGCTGTGGCTCAAGTGGTAGAGCGCTAGCCTTGAGCTGAAGAGCTGAGGGACAGCACTCAGGCCCAGAGTTCAGGCCCCACGACCGGACCCCCCCAAGAAAAAAAAATTGATAGAGCCACCCAAGAAGGACACAGGCAGAAATCTGAGAGCTGATACCTAGACCCTGAAGCTGCCAATCATAGCCCAGAGCCTGAAAATTTGTGGTACACAAAAGATGTTTAGATGCTGTTGCTGTGACTCCAAAGGCAGAACTCTGGAACGGTGCCTTCCCCAGCAATGGTTCTCCCAGTGTGCTTGGAGGTATTGATTCTCCTGATGGTTCTCTATTTTACCGTCATTTGATCCAGAATCCTTCAGTGCCAAGCTTAGGAATAATAGAGCAAAAGACCATGAAAGTTCCCCTCGCAGGAGTGAATCCCTGTTTCTCTAGCTATTAGATGGCAACAAAACCTACCCAAATGTGGTTCTTTGACCATTCAATCTATTAACAATTGTCGACCTGTGCTTTGAAAGACTCCATGTAGAAGCTTTCGTTCCCGGTGATTTGTTCTCCTGGTCCTTTGGAGGTATTACTGCTCTTGGCAATTCTGTTTTTCACCTGGGCGGGGTGCAGGATCCTTCAGAGCTAAGCTCAGGAAAACCAAAGTAAATACAGTGGCGCATCCATCCTGTGTGATGGCTTTGGGTTTCTCTAGTCTTTAGATGGCAGTATTGCGCCAAGCCGCAAAATTGCCAAACTCCTCTCCCGCTCTTCGTGCTTGAAAAAAATGGCCCAACTAATAGAATAGAACTGAAAACCCAAAAATGAACCCACAGACCTATCTGTGGGTTCATTAGCTACCTAATCTTCGATGCGGGAGCTAAAAAAATAAATGGAAGAAAGACTGCCTCTTCAGTAAATGGTGCTGGCAAAATTGGTTATTCACCTGTAGAAAACTAAAGCTAGATCCTTATATATCACCCCGCACAAGAATCAACTCCAAGTGGATCAAAGACCTCGGAAATAAAGCAGACACCCTGAAAATATTACAGGAAGGAATAGGAGAAACCCTAGGTCTCCTTGGCACAGGCCGAAATTTTCTTAGTAGAGACCCAGAAACACAACAAATCAAAGAAAGGTTGGACAAATGGGATTGCATGAAGCTGCAGAGCTTCTGCATGGCAAAGGACATAGCTAGCAAGATCAATAGAAAGCCCACGGATTGGGAGAAGATCTTCACTAGCCATACAATGGGCAAGAGTTTCATATCTAAAATATACTTGGAACTCAAAAAACTAAATCCCCCAACAGCAAATCCTCAAAGAAACAACTGCCTGACAAATAAGTGGGCTAAAGACTTAAAGAGAAACATCTCTGAGGAGGAAGTAAGAATGGCCAATAGACAGATAAAGAAATACTCAACCTCTCTAGCCATAAAAGAAATGCAAATCAAAACAACATTGAGATTCCACCCCACCACAGCTAGAATGGCTAGAATCAAGAAATTTAATAACAGATGCTGGAGGGGATGTGGCCAAAAGGGAATCCTACTGTTCAACCACTTTGGAAAGTAGTATGGAGGTTCCTCAAAAGACTCCACATAGAGCTCCCCTATGACCCAGCAATCCCACTTTTGGGCATTTACCTGAATGATCACAAAAAAGGCCATACTAAGGCAACCAGCACAACTATGTTTATAGCAGCATTATTTACCATAGCTAAGCTATGGAACGAACACAGATGCCCCTCAGTAGATGAATGGATCAAGAAAATGTGATATATATATATGTATATCATGGAATTCTATGCCTCCATCAGAAAGAATGACATTGCCCCATTTATTAGGGAATGGAAAGACTTGGAAAAAATCAGGTTAAGTGAAGTAAGGCAGGCCCAAAGAAACACAGGTCCCATGGTTTTCCTTATTTGCAATAACTAGTACATGTGAAGGACAAGCAAAAAAAGGCCAAAAGCTATGCACATACGGCCATGTAAGATGATGTTAAGGGAAATGAAGCCCAAGATAGGGACACAAATATCTTTTTGTCTTTCTTGCTATTGTTTCTAACGTATTTATAATGTACCACATGATTTTTTTTTGTTTCTTTGGTATGTTCCTCCCCATGGTATAAGCCCTGTTTTCACTGTATTTGATGCCAGCGCCCTGCATCTTGTATATACATTTCTCTAATTCAGGGAGGGGAAGGAAAAAAAACAAAATGCTTAAATAAAGATACAGGTTGACCCATTGTAACAATGAGATGTTCAAAAAACTATGTTGAAAACAAACTTTACAACTTTGGCAGGGGTGGGGGGACGTGGTAGGTGGGAGGGAAGGGATAGTAAGGGGAAAACAAAGGAGGAAGCAGCAATGCTCAATAGGAAATGTACTCATTACCTTGCTCAAGTAACTGTAACCCCTCTGTACAGCATTTTTACAATAAAAAACGTACTAAAACAAAACGGTCCAGGCAACTAAAATACTGTGTTGGATGAAGGTTTCAATTCAAATCGGGAAAGCTAGCTGTGTAGATGTCTGCTTAAAGAAATGAAAGCAGTCAAACTGGACACATTTTTTATCCTTTTAAAGCTTTTCCTCTGAAAACTGACCTTAAAAAAATTGTGGTGACAGTCTGGGGCCTTGAAATCAGGATATGAGTGATATCTCTTTTGTTTCCTTTTTCCTTCCTTCCTTCCTTCCTTCCTTCCTTCCTTCCTTCCTTTCTTCCTTCCTTCCTTCCTTCCTTCCTTCCTTCCTTCCTTCCTTCCTTCCTTGTCAGTTGTGGAGCTTGAACTCTGGGCGCTGTCCCTCAGATCTTCAGCTCAAGGCCAGAGCTCTACCTCTTGAGCCACAGCACTGCATTCCGGCTTATTTGCGATAAGAGTCTCACAGACTTTCCTGCCTGGGCTGGCTTTGAACTGCCGTCCTCATATCTCAGCCTACTTAGTAGCTAGAATTACAAGCCTGAGCCACCAGCGACCGGCATCTCTTGTTTTCTTCTGTTCTTACCACTTCTGGGGCTTAAATGCAGAGCCAAGGCATTGTTTCTGAGCTTTTTTTGCCCAAAGTTAGTGCTCTACCCATTGAGCAACAACTCTACTTCTGGCTTTTTGGTAGTTTTTATTGGATAAGTCTCTTGGACTTTCTTGCCAAAGCTGGCATGGAATCAATCCTCAGAACTCAACCTCCTGAGGAGCTCTGCTCAGCCTCAAAATGACACTCTTGTTCTTTACTTGAATAAGTTCAATGGTTTCAGGTTCTATGTATAAGTAATAACATGTAGTATATATCTCTGCTGATTAGGACATCAGGGGTTGAGACCGAGAGATATCATTTGAAACTTTCACTTGAGGAATAGCAAAATTTCAAGCAGTTGCCTAAATGAATAATAAAGCCTTTGGAACTTTTCCTAGGCAGAGGATTACTGTATCAGGAATGTTGTGTTCATGAATACAAATACTTCTATCTGTCTGCATAGATGCTTCCATTATTAGAAATGTACTGATTATGAATACAGATATTATCTTCAAGTAGTTATACAAAGCTGTTTATGAATACAATGCATCTTGATCCATGTCACCTCTTGACATTCTTACCCATCCCTCCCAACCCACTCCCAATACATATTCTTAGGCACACAAATAGTAAGCTGTGGTGTGTAGTTTGTGTTCTCAGGAGTTCCTCTTACACAGCTCACAATTTGGTATGATGACCTGCTGCCATCCCCACTGCCATCATCTCATTTCTCCAGAGCCAGAGACATGTGGAAAAGAAAGCCAGGAAGGAAGCCCAGATGAGCAAGTAGCTTTGAAAAGGTAAGTTACTAGTTGGAGGCCAGTGGCTCAGGCCTGTCATTCTGGCTACTCAAGGAGGATGAGATCTTAGGATCACAGTTCAAAGCCAGCCCAAACAGAGTCCATCACCACTTAACCAGGAAAATGGTTAAGTGGGAATGGAGGCATGACACAAGTGGTAGAGTGCCAGCCATGAACAACAAAGCTGAGGGAGACCCAAGGCAAAACAACAACAAAAATGACAACAGAAATGTAAGGCAGTGCACAATGTAACACTGGCTCCTCTATTTCATTCATGTGTGGTTCTCTTAATTAGATTGGAAAAAGTCTGAGTCTCTGTCTGGGCAGCTGCTATCAGAGGACCATAAGGAGTATCACACTGCTTGGTGGGCAATGTGAAATTCTGTAGGGAGGAAACACTGTGGAGGTGGAAGGCTCTCTGTAGAGCAGAGCAACGCATGACGCTCAGGCACACTCCAACCCAACAGATATTCCACAGGATGCTCACTGAACAAGTGACCACCCCCACCTGCTGGGTCTAAGGGACACTTAAACTTTTTCAAGCTGGTTTACATGCAGTGTGGTTAGATGGTATTTCTTTTTCCTACCATAAGCATCATTTTAAAGAAATAAGATTAAAAATAAATTAGGAAATAGGTTCCATATAGACCATACAAATTAACTCCATGCATACACATATCTATTTAATTATATACAAATTAGGTATCTCAAGCACTATAATAAAAGTGTTAACACAGGATTTCCAAGTCTTGCCCATGAGAGAGAGAGAGACAGATAGACAGACAGCAGACAGACAGACAGATAGACGGAAGGAGGGAGGGAGAGGCGGGGGGGAAGGACAGGGAGAAAGACTTCAGTGGCAGGGTCCCCGGTGGGAGTAGAAGCCCTGAAATCTGGAGAATAAGGAGATGATTTTGGAGAGAGGCAGGAGTCAGGTCTTAAGGAAGATAATTTTTTGTGGGCTAGAGTTTGAACTCAGGGCCTGGACACTGTCCCTCACTTTTTCTTTTTTTCTTTTCTTTTCTTTTCTTTTTTTGTGGTCAAGGCAAGCACCCTGTCACTTGAACCACAGCTCTACTGCCCACTTTCTTTTTGTTTTATAATTGGAGGTAAGAGTCTCAGAGACTTTCCTGCCCAAGCTGGCTTTAAACCGCAATCCTCAAATCTCAGCTTCCTGAGTGGATAGGATTACAGGCATGGACCATCAGCGCTTGGCTTTGGGAAGTATTCAATGTCATGGAGAAGCAACACCAAGTCACACCTTCTGTGACCTGACCTGGGGCACACCCTAAGCCAAGGTACAGCATCAACTGTCCTATAAAAAAAGCTAGAAATTTATTGGAATGATTCAAACAATATAAAATGAAGTGTACTTATGTTCCCTGGAGAGAGAAACCTCTCTCTCAGAATGCTGGGACAGCATTCTGGGGAAGGGTCATCCAGGGAAAGCTGAGAAAGTAAACAGAGAAAGAAAGGCTCTCTGGTTGACCAGAGAAGTCTAAGGGGATCTTGGTGTCCTTCCCTATAGGATATGAAGTGTTATATGAAGCCCTCCCTCCCAAGTATCCCGTAGTGGCATCAGTAGATATAATGATAGGAAATGAGCCAGGCTCCTGTCCACGTACTTTCCCTGTACTACCTTGTTATATCCTCACAAGTACAGCCCAGTAGTTGGGTATTGTGATTTACTATTAGCAAACTTATTTATTGGAGACAATAGTTACCTTCTCAGGATAATGTATACAATACACACAGTAGAACTGGGGAACAAGGACATTTGTATAGAATCAGAGCAAGTGTCCTTAATGACTATACTACACTGTTCTCACAAAAACAAAATCCAAACATCCACAATGCTCACCAAATAAGAAATTATGCTATTGGCTATGAGCAAGTAGAAATTCCATCAATCAGACGTAGAATGGCAATTTTTCACACAAAAACGGAAGCCAGAGCTGAATGCTGGTGGCTCACCTCTGTAATCCAAGCTACTCAGGAGGTTGAGCTCTGAGGATCATGGTTCAAAGCCAGCCTGGGCAGGAAAATCCATGGGACTCTTATCTCCAACTAACCACCAGAAAACTGGACATGGTGTTGTGGCTCAAAGTGTTAGAGTGCCAGTCTTGAGCAAAAGGGCTCAGGGACAGTGCCCAGGCCCCAAGTTCAAGACTCATGACCACCACCAACAACAACAACAAAGATGGAAGCCAGATGCTGGTGGCTCACATCTGCAACCCTCACTACTGAAGAGGCTGAGATCTGAGAATCTTGGTTTGAAGGCAGCCTGGGTAGGAAAGTTTATAAGGCTCTTATCTCCAACTAGCCACCAAAAAGCTAGCAGTGGAGCTGAATACAGTTCAAGTGGTAGAGCAATTGCTTTGAGGAAAAAACAAAAGAAAAGCTCAAGGACAGCACACAGGCCCCAGGACTAGCACTAGAAAGGATAGGTAGGTAGGTAGATAGATAGATAGATAGATAGATACATACATACATACATACATACATACATACATACCTAGATACATAGATAGATAGATACATACATACATACATAGATACATAGATAGATAGACAGATAGATAGATAGATACATACATACATACATACATACATACATACATATATACAAACATACATACATAGAAAGGGTGGGTCTAGGTCAGGTATAATCTGTGATCCACTGATGCCATCAAGGACCACTAATCATTTTCTTTACAATTGGGTCCAGGAATCACAAACACATGTGGCAATATACAAGTATGAGAAGGTACTTTCTATTCTTGCATCTTCCCAATGAGCAAGTGTCCCCTAATCCCTCAATATGCATTCTTTTCCTTTCACCCTGGCCAATGCTGGGTCACTCCCATTCCTCATTCAGCTGGGAGCCAGTTTAAAGGATGAGCACACTATCTTTACTAAAAAGTTCCGGAATAGGGCTGGGAGATGGCTCAGTGGTAGCGTGCTTACCTTGCACGCATGAGGCCCTGGGTTCGATTCCTCAGAACCACATAAGCAGAAAAAGCCGGAAATGGTGCTGTGGCTCAAGGCTAGTGCTTTACCACTTGAGCTCTACCACTTGAGTGGTAGAGCACTAGCCTTGAGCTGAAGAGCTGAGGGACAGTGGCCAGGCCCAGAGTTCAGGCCCCATGATCGGAAACAAAACAAAACAAAACAAGAAAAAGAAAATTCCAGAATAGAGTGGTTCACTTCTTATTCATCCTTCAGAACTCAGCTTAGACATCATCCATAAGTAGTTTTCTGTCCTCTTCTCCATCTCCTGGACAAAAGCCTATCTCAGAACTCCCACAACACCCTGATTTTGACCCTCTTGCAGCCCCAACCCTACTGAAGATGGTTCCCTGTTTTTCTTATCCACTAGCGTTGGAGCCAACCCTGGCCAGTGAATTTCTCTGGTTTATCTGTCTTCACACAAGCTCCACTGCAGGGGGTAGTCACAGATATCCATCAAATAATGTAAGGGGAATTTGGGACTCTTTATAAACATGTCACTGTAAAACCGAATTCGGAAATCCTTACCCAAAAGACCACCAGAGACCGTCACCAATGTAAAAGCAAAGTAGTCTTTATTGCAAGCTTGAGCTTGGTCCTCCACGCACCAGGTAACTGGTGACGCTAAGAGGCCCTGAGCCCAGGGTTATAGCACTTTTTATACACTTTTTTAGGGAAGGCAGGGACTTTGTATACATCATAGCATCTTACAACAAATTATTATACATCGCGGGAAAATCATAATACAATTCTATAGTATGATTGGCACACTACAAAGCAGAAACAGGTTGTTGGTTAGATCAGAGGGCTGACATACTTTAAACTGGTTGGCTTGCACCACAGGGAGTCTCAAGGAGATAAGTTGTAAATTGCAGGGTTCCTTTCTTAAACAAACACCACCTGTGGCCTGACTGCTTGGTCACCATGCCCTCCAGCACCTGCCTGCCTGCGGTTTTCCCAAGGATTGTTTATGTTCTTAGTGCCAGAGAATTGCTTCTTCTGTTCATTCCCAGGCTGGGCTCATGGTCAGCTGCATAACTCATACCTCAGAAGATGACAGCTAGCTCAAGATGGAGTCACTCAGGCCTCAGGCTCCTCAGTCACTATTTGAAGCCTATGGAATCCATGCAGCATTCCTACAGTGAGAAAATTAGGGAATGTGCATAAGATCACAGGAGCAGTAAGGAACAGTTCTACTTGGGAACCCTCTAACTCCAGATGCTATGTCCCTAATAATGGCATACTACCTCTCTCTGGACTCTCAAGTGTCCTTGGAAGCTGAGCTAGGAAGCATTCATGGGACAATGTTTAGAAAGGAATGTCCTAGAGGGCTGGGAAGGTGGCTCAGTGGTAGAGCACTTGCCTTGCATGCCTGAGGCCCTGGGTTCCATTCCTCAGCACCACATAAGCAAAAAGAAAAAAGACAGAAGTGGCGCTGTGGCTCAAGTGGTAGAGTGCTAGCCTTGAGCTGAAGAGCTGAGGGACAGCGCCCAGTCCCAGAGTTCAGGCCCCATGACCGGACCCCCCCCCCTAAAAAAAAAAGAAAGAAAGAAAGGAATGTTCTAGAAACTGGACATGTCTGTCCAAGTCAGTATAGAATTCAGGTAATATTTATCATTTCTTTTCCATGATAGGCTGTGTTCCCAGTGCCCAGAGTGCTGCCCAAACACACTTCAAACACTTGCTGCCATTAACTTGTGTTCTAGTGTGGGTGAGGAAGAATAAGTAGCTAAACACTCAATTGCATACTGTGTCCAAAACACCGTGAAGAATTCTATTGCTCTTGAATTTTAAAAACAATCACACATACTTTATCTAGCTGTCCTTGGTGATACAAAATATACTTAGGAAAAGAATTCATTTCATATCAAAGGAACAGAATTCATTGAACAATATCAGTTAAATATGATGATATTTTTCCATGAGTGGCAAAAACGCACAGGTAAATGACAGACATCTGGGCAAGGAACGGGTTTTGAACTTTTCAAGCCTATCTTTTTCAATATTAGGAAAAAGGAATCCATGATCCTGCCACGCACCACTGCACAGATGTGGAAGTGTGTCCCACCACCCTCACATTCATAAGAATACACACACACACACACACACACAAACACACACACACACACACACACGTATACATTTGGTCTAGAATGGAAGGGATGCTCTTCTTATCAGCATTAAAAAAAAAACAACCAATATAACCCAAAGATGCCAACTTTGGGTGGAGGACTGTGATGCAGGGTCCTCCAGTTAGGAATGTTTAGTCAGATAGGCTAGAAAGACACAGACACATAACAGCAGTCCCAAAGCAATGAAAGGACTGATTGAGGGTGAGGGGTAGAAAGGAAGATGAGCCAAATCAACAGAAGAAAGCCAAAGTGTCTCTTCTTACCAACGAACCGCCCACTTGGTCACTAAGGTCTCTAAGTTCATGTCATAGATCCTGCTGATAGCGGCCTCAGTGCCATCTATACCTTTCATCATCAAATCAACAAAGCCTAACTGTCCAGGGTCTATTCATCTAACATGTCTTTACTGAAGGCACACTCTGTGCAGTGGTCTCATCACCAAAGTACCCATTGTAGCCCCATCCTAAGGACAAAGCCCAGTCTGTCAAGGGCTCTCCAAGATACACAATGAAGGAGAAAAGCCGGGGTCCATGCTGATATTTGACACTTGAGAACAGAGTGGGGACAGAAGACCTTCTTATTCCTCTAAATGATCAGGAAATCAAGCAGAGGAACTGCCATGTCTGTTCCTTCAGTAGACTATTTCCAGGTGAGAACCCCCGTACCCGCCACTGTGAAGGGGGACATGTGGCTACTGCACTAACACCCATGTGGTTCTGGACTATGGACACTCTAGGAATAAAAGAAAACACAGACACATCTTGACGGACAGAAAGCATAACTGAGACACTGTCTGAATTTACTTCTGTGCAATATATCCTGAAGTGTAACAATCCTCAGAGGACTCAGCCTGTGGGGCAGGGAGCCATACTGAAAATGACAACATGAAATAATGATGGGAAGACTGGAACAAGATGGGGGCCCACAGCTCAGGTGGTCAGGAAAGGGTTCTCCCTGGGGATGGGGTGTGACAACCCTTATCTGAGTTAATTAGGACCAGAAGTTCTCGGGATGATTTCCAGATTTTAGAGTATTTGCATACACACATTTATATACACACATACATAAATACACATAGGTATACCATGGGATTTTTATGGTCATGGAATCCAGGTACAAACACAAAATTCATTTGTATTCCACATACAAATATGCATATAACCTAAACCTGATTGTGTAAACACTGGACCAAGGGCCAAGCATGCTAAACTCACCCTCTATCACTGAGTTTATGCCCAAACCCCATCTGCATTTTAACAATAAGCTGTCAAAAGAGATCCGCTGTGGAATTTTTCACCATGGTATCATAGTGATGCTTTGAAATCCTTAGAGTTTCAGATTAGAGAAGCTCAACCCGTGTTTTTATCTCTGTGTGCAAATGAGGAAAGTTAGGTTCAGAGAAGTTCAACCACACATCAAAGATCACAAAACTAATTCTTGACTGTGACTACTTCTAACCTAAGTCTGTTCAAATAAAACATCTTCAAACTATGCAGTACATAAGTCTCTCCTCTTGCCTGTTTTTCTACTTTTTGGTTTTTAAAACTAGTTTTATTATCTTTAAGTAGTTGTACAAAGGAGTTGCCACTCACCAAAACAGTTGATGAATACAGTGAATCCTGATCAATGTCACTCTTTCAACATTCTCACCCATCCCTCCCAACCTACCTCCACCCCTTCCCTAACTTATCTTAATTTTAGTTTTTATGTATTGCATTTTTTGCCATTTAACAAATCAGTTTATATGTACATTGCATTTTTTATTGTCAAGGTGATGTACCGAGGGGTTACAGTTACATAAGTAAGGTAATCTGTACATTTCTTGTCAAACTTGTTACCCCTTCCCTCATTTTATCCCTGCTTTCCCTCTCCCCACCCTCCCCACCTCCAAGTTGTACAGATCATTTTCAACATATTATCTTGTGTATATCGCTATTGCATTGGTTCTTTGTCTCACCATTCTGTTGTTCCCTTTCCCTTTCCTAATTCAAATTAGCAATGCCAGGGCACCAAAATTAAGTACAGTGACAACAGGGGATATACCATAAGAGGAAAAACATATACATGAAACAAAAAAAAATCACATAGTACATTAAAAACAACAACAACAAAGAAAAACCTCTTGTGTCCATGTCTTGGAGTTCATTTTACTTAGTGTCATCTTATATGGCCATATGTACATAGCTACTGAGCTATTCTGCTCGTCTGTTAAGATTATCCTAGATGTATACTAATTATTGCAAATAAGGGAAACCATGGGACCTATGTTTCTTTGGGTCTGGCTTACTTCACTTAATACAATTTTTTCCAAGTTTCTCCATTACCTTACAAATGGGGCAGTACCATTCTTTCTGATAGAAGCATAGAATTCCATTGTGTACACACACACACACACACACACACACACACACACACACACACACACACACACACTACATTTTCTTGATCCATTCATCAACTGAGGGGCATCTGGGTTGGTTCCATAGCTTAGTTATGGTGAATAATGCTATGATAAACATAGTTGTGCTGGTAGCTTTAGTGTGTCCTTGTTTGTTATCCTTTGGGTAAGTGCCCAGAGTAGGGATTGCTGGGTCATAGGGGAGCTCTATGTGGAGTCTTTTGAGAAACCTTCATACTGCTTTCCAAAGTGGTTGAACAAGTTTATACTCACACCAACAGTGCAGTAGTGTTCCCTTTTGTCCACATCCCCTCCAGCATCTGTTGTTATTAGATTTCTTGATTATAGCCATTCTAACTGGGGTGAGGTGGTATCTCAATGTTGTTTTGATTTGCATTTATTTCATGGCTAGAGAGGTTGAGCATTTCTTCATGTGTCTATTGGCCATTCTTATTTCTTCTTCACAGAGTCTTTCTTTAAGTCTTTAGCCCACTTATTAATGGGGCGGTTGTTTCTTTGAGGTCTTTGAGGATTGGTTTTTGGGAGAGTTAATTTTTTGAGTTCTAATACAATGTATTTTTATGTGTGTCTTCACTTCAACATCTTCACCCCTCTTCAACCCACCCCATCCCTTATATTTCTGAATTCTGTGGTATATGCAATGAATTCTTGCCTACACTCTCCCCACCTTCTCATCTTTATTGTTTTACACTCCTCTCACCTTGCCCCCCCCTTTCCCTCTTGTAAGTAAAGTACCCATCTCCAGGCACATATTTTTGGGGGCTTTGGTCTAGTCTTTTTTAAAGAATTACACAACTTTCACCCTATTTATTTTATTTTAGTGCCTGTGCTGGGACTTGAACTCAGTGCTCTACCATTTGAGCCACAGTTCTACTTCTGGCTCTTTTGGTGGTTTATTGGAGATAATAGTCTCATGGACTTTGTTGTCTGGAGTGGCTTAGAACTGCAATCCTTAGATCTTGGCCTCCTGAGAAGCTAGGATTACACTGGTGAGCCACCAGTGCCCAGCTTCTCTTGCCTATTTTAATTGGTATTCGCCACTTTATACTTTCTTATATTCTCCTTACCTTTAAATTTGTACCATCTGTTAAGTATTGTACATAGACTGTAAGCACAGAATTATTATCTGGAGAGGGTAAGCATTCCTTGCAAAGCACATCTGTTTCCACAACCCAGACCTGAACTCTGATGTTCAAGTTTATTTCCCACCCATATGCTGTCTACAAAAAGAAAATGGACCACTGCAGCTTAGTGTCTACTCAGCTATTTTCACACAGCCCCAAGTATGATTTTCAGTGTAACCAACTAGCAACTGAAAAGAGTAAAAGCAGTCCTTGCCTAAAAATATTGTTCATCAAACATTTTCTTTCATTTATTTTCTTTTTGCCAGTCCTGGGACTTGAACACGGGGCCTAGGCACTATCCCTGAGCTTCTTTTGCTCAAGGCTAGCACTCTACCACTTGGAGCCAGTTCCAGCCTTTTCTGAGTAGTTTATTGCAGATAAGAGTCTCAAGGACTTTCCTGCCCAGGTTGGCTTTGAACTGTGATCCTCAGATCTCAGCTTCCTGAGGAGCTAGGATTACAGGCATGAGCCATCCACTGGCACCAGACTTCAAACATTTTCTTAAATTCTAAGATGGCTGGTCCAGCTAAAGAGACAGTTTCCCCTTTGACAGGTAGCTATTTTAATTCTGCTCTTTAATTCTGTTGCTGATTCTGAGAGGATCAGCCAAGCAAGGCCAATCACTTGGGATTATGGGGCAAAACAACACTGACACACCCAAGTCAACATACAAGTCAATCTGACCAATGGACATGTGTCAAACTAGAGAATCTGTATGGGGAATTAAATCTGTGAATAGCCTTAATACCAAGTTTCTGATCCTGTGGAGGTCTAGTGCTCAGGATCTCTGCTGGACTCCAGCAAACAGGACAAACAGCAATGCCTCCTCCTTTGGCTATATCAGACACTGCAGATTACGGCTTGCATAGATATTTGACTAAACTGCTCTAGATATTTTCATGCTACCATCACAGAACCTACTAAAAGCATGCCTAGTCCTAAATCACATCCTGACCCTTCTGCCTCTCATGAGTCCCAGCAAAAGTTTCTCTGGTGTTTCCATTGGGCAAATGTTGCCTTCCTTGAAAACACTTCAGTGATGTTTGTCCCTTACAGAAGTGTGGTTGAGGAGGGAGATGAGGGCAAGAAAATATTGTTTGTGAAACTGTTGTATACTTATTTGAGCCCAGTGATGTCCAGAAGCTTAACAATTCCCATGGGAAATTTCAGTCCTGTTTCTCCTCCTAAATACTGCAATCCCCAGTTAGAGAAAGAGACATACACCACAAGCCAACTTTCCAACTATCCTTCTGACACCAGAAAAATGGAGTATCTGAGAAAAACCAAGTCCTCTCAAAAAGTACCCTTCATGGTTGACTAAAGCAGAATTCTGTTCTCAGGACGCTAATGTACACACTGCCTGTTCTAGGAGATTCACTCTCAGTCTGTCTCACATGTTCTTCTCTCATCTGGACAATACCAGGGACTTTTAACACTCACTTCTTTCTCAGCGTCTCTCAATGTTTCTCCATCCACTTCACCTGTTTTCCATTATGTGTCTCAGACTCTGTCTCTGACACTGTCTGTCTCTGTCCTCCATCTGCGTGTATGTCCTAAACATCTTCTCTAGGTCTGTCTCTCCTCGTGTCTCTGCAGCTTCTGCACTCTCTGGGTCTCTCTCTCTGTCATGTCATTCTTTCCCATGCGCCTGTCTCTCATTCTCTCTCAGGCCATCTCAAGCATGTTCATGATTCTGAACCTGTCCAGCCATCTGGTCCCTGGTGTGCCGCCTCCTCTGTTGAAGTCCTGGAAACAGCTCTGTGCTGAGAACCCAAGGAGGCTAGAGAGACTGCACTGGGGAAGGCAGGATCTGTAGGCCCATCTTTCATCACAGGAAAGGGACACTTTACAGAAAGCAGCCATTGGTTTGCTGCTGCTCTTGCCACAGGAGCCAGAAGGGAGGTGTTGGCTGGTCCTGGCAGCACGGCTCAGCCTCTGATCATGACCTCTCCCAGGCCAGACTAGACACAGCCTTGGGAAGATTGAAGATAGCCGAGGTGTCACTGGCAGTCCCCCTGGGAACCAATGAGGAGTCAGTCATCAGAGAGCACTTGCTCCTGGATGGGCTGGCTGGTTCTGGTTTAGCATGTGCACAAGAGAACAGGTGCTTGCTCTTTGATTGATTGATTGATTAATCAATTGATTGCATGGGTAGAAGAAGCCTAGTGAAAAAGAAAATTAAAACCCAAACAAGAAGGTGCATACTTCCCCAATCAGTGGTGGCCCACTCCTAGCTACTCACAAGGCCAAAAGCTGAGGATGACAGTTCAAAGCCAGCACAGGCAGGAAAGTCCGTGAGATATTTATTTCCAATTAACCAGCAAAAAGCTGAAACTGGAGCTGTGCTTCAAATGGTACAGTGCTAGCCTTGAGCAAAAAAGCTTCAGGAACAGTGCTCATGTTCTGAATTCCAGGACTGGCTCATCTGTTAGGACTCTCTTAGACATATACTAATTATTACAAATGAGGGGAAACATGGAGCTTATGTTTCTTTGAGTCTGGCTTACTTCACTTAATAAAATTTTTTCCAAGTCTTTCCATTTCCTTACAAATGGGGTGACCACATTTTCTTGATCCATTCATCTACTGAGGGCATTTGGGTTGGTTCCATATCTTAGTTATGGTAATAATGCTGCGATAAACCTGGTTGTGCTGGTAGCTTTAGTGCAGCCTTGTTTGTGATCATTTGGGTAAATGTCCAGAAATGGGATTGCTGGGTCATAGGGGAGTTCTATGTGTAGTTACTCTATAGAGTAGCCTCCATACTGCTTTCCTCATTTGTAATGTGGGTGGCCATATGTCTGTGTGATCATTTCTGTGTCTTCAATGTCTATTCCGTTGGTCACAGGACCAAATTTACAAAAAGAAAATGACTAAGTCATATGATATATTAGATATTTAAAATTCCTGCCATCTAGAACTAGTTTATTGTAGATTCATAGGCTGTATTCAATCATTAGCACTAGATTGACTCCTAATAGGACTCTCTGCAATACTCAGACCCTAATCTTACATGGTCCCAAGGATCTTGGTCCTAATCATTCCTCAAATAATAGGTGCAGGTACGTCTGAATGGCCTTTCTTCACTCCTGCCAAGCCTGCTCTCCGGGCTGCATCTCCAGACCCAAGCCCTAGCCTTATGCTTGAGGTTGAGGTTTGCATGGGCCCAGGGCTGCAGAGTGAGGAGCTCTCTCTGAAGATTCAGACTCAAGTTCTGAAAGTGGGAAGTCAAGGATTCTGAGGGTTCTGAATGGGGTAGAGAGTCCTCTAAATCACTTGAGGCATTGTCTTCATTCAACACCTCTGAAGACTCAGAGGTCAGGATTTGCCAAGGCATCCATTGATCACTATGTGGAAGAGCCGAGAAATTGCTCCAAAGAGGCCCAGGAAAATTGTGCACTCCTGAAAAATCTGGAATTGCAGTAAGGAGCAGCAAGCCTGACGTGTTTTTTGTTTTTTGGGGTTTTGTTTTGTTTTGTTTTGTTTTTGGTAATGGGGCTTGAACTTGTGGCCTGGGCACTGTCCCTGAGCTCTTTTTCACTCAAGGCTAGCACTCTACCACTTGAACCACAGCACCACTTCCGGTTTTTGGGTGGTTAATTGGAGATAAATGTCTCATGTACTTTTCCTTCCCAGGCTGGCTTTGAATGGGCATTCTCAGAGCTCGGCCTCCTGAGCAGCTAGAATTATAAGCATTAGACACTGGCGCCCGCCATTCACTACTTTTGTTTCTTTGTTTGTTTTTGTTTTGTTGGTCTTGGGTTCACTACTTTTTTAAGTACTCCAAACTGTATAATTATATTTCACAAGGCGACTTTAAACATAGTCTTTCTCAACCAGTTATCTTTGTCTCCTCTGAAGACAGTACTATGTGGTTAGACCATTCCAATGTCTAAGGTCATCTACTTAAGTTCAGAAAAAAAAAAAAAAACACATTTTTTTTTTCCTCAGAGGAAAGCAATTTGCTGGATCCATTTGAATCTGAAAGCAAACAAAATTTGTGTGTAACATACCTAGTAGTTCCCCACCATTCAGTCATTTATCAGGAATTCAATTTTGCATTGCTTACTAATCAGCATGCAAGAAACCGTTTTTGTCTCATGCTCCAGGATTTCTCCCTTTAAAGAAAAATATGACATGTATCAATTAAAGGTAGGTGCATGGGAGGATAGATAGTGCTGGGGGTGTGGTTTTAGGTGTTTTATCATTTTGGAGTTTTGGTCAGGACTCTTAATGTTTCTGTCAGCTTGGGCTTTTAAATTAGATGTGAAGTAAGACTGCTTGTCACATTTTTTAAATAATTAATTTAGTGAAAGTGAAAGCTTGTGAAAGCAGCTGGGCTTGACAGCCCCACAGACTGAACTCCTCTGTTCATCCACAGAGCAGGTATAGCATGGGCAAGATTTACCTACCCACCCTTAACCCTGATCTGGAGGTACCACCAGAAGGAGTGGCAAGGTCATTCAACTGCTGATGCCCTTTCACTCCTCGGAGTCTTTGCTGAGGTGACTACTGCAGTGGAATTGTTCTTTTAAAAAATGGAAATAATTAGGAGCTAGATGGACATTTCTCGCTCATTTCTGGAAGACCAATGAAAAGCAATCGGTAATTCTTACTTCTTCTGTCAGATCCTCAACGCTAATTCAAAAGTCCGATCAGCACCTGAAAGATGTAGAAAACATTTTACAGAATGACAGATGATATTCAGTATTAGATTGTGTATCAGAGAAAAGGCATGATTTGATCATGGCTTACACTGATGACCTGGATCTCCAGGGCCCACTCCCACTTTCCACAGCATCAGAGCCCACTATATGATCTACAAAATAATTGGAAATAATGTTCTACCAGGGTATCTATTAATTCAAGATGCTTGCAGGAGCCAGTTTCCAAGATACTTGTGTGTGTTTTATGTTTGTTTTATTTTTGTATATGTGCATTAGTCACCCTATTGCAGAATGATCTAGCTAACAGAAGAACTTTTCACAAAGTTTCTAAACAGAACACTTTGGAAATATTTGTTTTTCTTTGTGTGGCATAACTGACATACACACTCCAATATAAGCTGTCTCTGGTAAGTCTGGAATCTTGAAGCTAAAAGTCTTTTATGAGATGTGGAAGTCAGGGACTTGGTGGTGTTTTGTTCTAGCAGTGCTACTCATGCAAGACATGGGAACATTTGTGGTTTGAACTTGCAAGATGCATATGGCAGAGACTCCAAGAAATCCTAAGTTTGGATTTGTTTTGATTTGTTTTCTTAAACATGATTTTACTATTATTAATTATTAAGGTGTTAATAAGGGGTTACCATTTCACAATTCTGGTAATGGGTTTATTTTTTTAACATATGTAAAAAACAAAACACTGAAAATTGAAGTCTTTCAGAGGCTAAGAATACCACAGTGGAGGTATTTTTACCTTTGTCCATAAAGAACAATATAATTCTGTGTTCACTTATGTGCTTTGATTATCCCTTCTGAATTATAGGCCAAGTCTTGTTGTTTAGCCTAAGAGAACATAGTATTTTGTAATTTATTCTCAGGTATAGAACCACATTCATAACTACTGGGTTGACCAGAATAGAACTGGTTAAAACTTTTTTATTCTCCATTGAATGACCTTCATCAATATTCTGGATTAGACAACAAAAATTACTTTTCTGGTTGTCTCTGTCTACTCCACTCCTGTCTGAACTTTCATTTCTAAAGTTTAATTTTTAAGTGTTTCAATATCTATTTATTTGAATTAGTATAAAACAACTGTATGTATGTGGGTTATATATGATCAATATTATATAAATTTTAAATTATTAATTTTAAACCAGTTTTTAAAAGAAACAAAGTTGAGTAAACCTTGAATGTTAAGTAGGTTTATAATTTTTGCTTTTTTTTTTTTTTTTTGCTGGTCCTGGGGCTTGGACTCAGGGCCCAAGTGCTATCCTTGAGATTCTTTTGCTCAAGGCTAGCACTCTACTATTTGACTGACAGCACCACTTTCAGCCTTTTCTGATTAGTTTATTGGAGATAAGAGTCTCACAGACTTTCCTGCCTTGACTGTCTTTGAACCACAATCCTCAGATCTCAGCCTCCTGAGTAATTACTTTTAATAGCGAAATATTGTATTTTCACTGCAAAGGGGCAGAAACATGTAGGGAATTTTCTTTTCTCTTCTTGCTTTTTTGGGGTGGGGTGTTCAAAGCTTAGTAATAATACCTTCTGCCAATAGTCAGAAGATGCTAAATTTCTTTGTTGTCCTTTATCTTTTATGTTAACATTAATAGCTTGTGCCTTATTGTCATCCTCTTAGCATGTCAGTGTACCACCTTGAACTTAGATTTGATTCTTAATGATTTTTTCTACCTTTATCTCCCATTAAAAAAAATCTTATTTCACTGTTTCTCTCTGTATGCCACATAAGTAAGATGTGTCAGAAGATATACATGTATGTTAAAAGGATAATTTTTCTGCTATCTCACACCTACTATGAATGCAATAAAACTTAAGTGCCATAAGAAAACGATCTGAACCCTGCATATTGAACTCTGATATTGATGGGTTAGACTATGGTCTCAAACTATAAAATTCACAAAGAAAAATCTATGTATTCTTTTTTCACTTTTTAATATTATATTTGTACAGTTGATATACAGAAGGGTTAGTGTTAGGTTTGTAAAAAGAGGTTGCTGAGTAAGAACCACACCACGCACGTGGTATTCAGGTAAGGGGTAGGTTTACTCAGTAGACCTGCTGGGACCAGGCCAGGTTGGCACTCCACGAGTCTGGCAAGGAAAAGGCATCTGGCCCTTTGCTGAGCCTTATCAAGGGTAGGGGCAGAGAAAGGTGTGGCCAAGTAAAGGGAGGTGGGACCAGGTAAAAGGAGGTGGGACTAGGTGGGAGAAAGGTGTGGCCACATCAGATCCAGGTGTGACCTCAGGGGAAGAGGATGTGACCACTTCCAGGTGTGACAGTTGTCTAGGTAACACAGGTACTGGGTGGGGTTGCTCGCCATCCAGGAGGGGACCTTACATTTCAGCCTTTTAATAATCATGAAGTGGGGTGCAGATTCTCTCTAGGTACTTCCTGCTGACAAGGGGATGTCGACATTAAGGGTAAAAGGCCAGAATGTGGTCCCCTCCCAGAGAAGGCAGAGAGCAACAGTTGTTCCTTGGTAGGCATGAATCCTTAGATGACATCTGCAGGAAGCAAGTCTCTTGGAGGAAGTCTTCTCAGGCAGGGGCTGGACAAAGATGAAAAGGAAAAATATTACTGAAAAGAGAAGATTGGGTGTCCGTGGCTTGGAGGTGACCTAAGGGATGAGGTAGTGAGGTGTGTGGAGAGGAGAGCAGTTAGCTCAGTGTTACTCACCCGGATCTTCAGGGATGCAAGATAGCCTTACCTTGGTAGGCCCAAGAGGGAACAGGTGTACCTGGAGGTCAGTGTT
Organism: Dipodomys merriami; assembly: GCF_024711535.1. Classification (NCBI taxonomy): domain Eukaryota; kingdom Metazoa; phylum Chordata; class Mammalia; order Rodentia; family Heteromyidae; genus Dipodomys; species Dipodomys merriami. The sequence continues at coordinate 83,668,484 of NW_027204492.1, forward strand.
GGTATAGACGGGGCAGGAGCAGGAGACCTTTTTATTCTTGACAGGTGAATCCACTGTGGCTGTCCCTTGAGTTTGACTGCTGGGCGATGGTCAGCAGAACCTGGTGAGGGCCTGTCCACTTAGGGTGTAAACCAGATGGATTAAGGCTCTTGAGAAACACTTGATCGCCAGGCAAAATTGGGGGAGTGGGAAAGGGGCCTTGATGAGGCTGAGGGAGACACTGGTCAGCATGTTGGCGTAACATGTGCCCAAGAAAGGTTAGGACAGGAAGGTAGCCTATTAGTGGAGTCTTGGTATTGTCAGTAGGGAAATTACCTAGGAGGAAAGGTCTTCCATACATTAACTCAAAGGGGCTGAGGAAAGTAGGGCTGTGGGGAGAGGCATGTAAGTGGGTGAGTGCCCGGGGTAACAGTTCTGGCCAGGATTGCTGGAGCTCTAGAGAAAGTTTAGTAAGTTGTGTTTTGAGGAGTGCATTAGCTCTTTCAACCTTTCCAGAAGACTGAGGCCTATAAGGAATGTGAAGATTCCACTGGATGTTTAGAGAGGATGCCACCTGTTGGGTGACTTTGGAGATGAAAGCAGGTCCATTGTCGGATTGAAGTGACCTGGGTAAGCCAAACCTAGGAATAATTTCTTTAATAAGGACAGAGGCAACAGTGTCAGCAGTCTCTGACCTTGTGGGATAGGCTTTGATCCATCCAGAAAAGGTATCAACCATAGTTAGAAGGTATTTCAGCCGCTTATATCTGGGCATGTGAGTGAAGTCTATCTGCCAGTCTTCCCCTGGGGTATGTCCCCGTGCTTGGTGTGTGGGGAATGCAGCTGGTCGGAGACCACCCTGTGAGGAGGTAAGAGAACATGTGGGGCAGGCTTGGGTAATAGCCTTGAGTCAGGTAGTTAGGCTAGGGCAATGGATTACAGGTTTCAGAAGGTGGGAGAGAGGCTTGAATCCCATGTGCAGTGCCTGGTGAACCTGGGAAAGAAAGCTGGCTGCTCGTGTCTCAGGAAGAACAACTGGTCCTTCTAGGGACCACCATCCCTGTGCTTCCTGGGAGGCTCCCTGGTGGGTAAGTTCCTCGAGTTCCTGTGGGGTTAAGGGGGTTGTATTGAAGGCAATACCAGAAGCAAGGGAGCTGGAAGTTGTCCCTGGAGTTGTCTCTGGACTGCTAGCTTTGCCTCCCGGTCTGCTTTTGAATTGCCAACTGTAATGGCATCCAATCCCGTCTGGTGTCCCCTGCAGTGAATGACTGCTACCTGTTGGGGAAGGGAAGCAGCTTCTAAAAGCTTAAGAATCAGTGAGGCATTAGTAATGGGAGTCCCTTTGGTGGTCAGGAAGCCACGCTCCTTCCAGATTGCTGCATGCAAATGGAGAATATGATAGGCATATTTTGAGTCTGTATAAATATTAATCTTCCGACCCTTGGCTAAAATTAAGGCCCTAGTTAGCGCTGTAAGTTCTGCCTTTTCTGAGGTTCTGCTAGGGGGCAGAGGGCTGCTTTCAAGAATGGTACCAGTTATTAACGATGGCATAGCCAGCAACTCGGCTTCCTGAAGAGGTAGACGTGGAACTGGCATCAATGTACCAGGTGTCTTCTGGGTCAGGAAGAGGACTTTCCTAGATACCTGTAAAATGGGGTGTGAATTCCTCCAAGGTCTCTGTACAGGAATGGGAAAGAGGGTGAGAATTGGATGGAAGCAAGGTGGCTGGATTGAGAGGGAAGCAGCTTTCCAGTGAAAAGTTAGGGTTTTGAATAAAAGTAACATGAAACAGCTGTAGGCGGGAAGGGGAAAGGGAAGACAGGGATTTATGAGACAAAAGGTCCTTTTTAGTCTGAGGGGAGAGCGAATGGTAGTGGGTTGGCCAAAAGTGAGTTTTTTGCTCTCCTGTGCTAAGGTGGCTGCTGCTGCCACGGCTCAAAGACAGACTGACCAGCCTTTTACCATTGGGTCTAGTTGCTTTGAGAGGTAGGCCACAGATCTAAAGGAGGGGCCTGACATTGTCCAAGAACCCCAAGGCCAATTCCCCACTTCTCAGTGACAGAGTATAAAGGGTTCCTTGAGGTTGAGTAGAGCCAGTGCTGGAGCCCGAAGAAGCGCATGCTTCAGAACTTTAAATGGGGTGTCAATGGGCTTTGTGGGGTCTGGCGGCTCTAGTAAGGAACCCTTGGTTGCCTCATAAAGAGGTTTGGCCAACGTAGCAAATCCAGGTATCCAAATACAAGTCCCAGGAAAGACAGAATGTCCTCCTTGGTCTGTGGGATAGAGAGAGAGTCAATGTAGGCTTTTCTACCAAGAGTAATTCTTCTCTCTGTAGGAGTTATGGATGAACCCAAGTACGTTATCTCTGGCTTTGTAATCTGGGCCTTGGAAGGGGAGAATCTATATCCTTTTGTCAACAGGAAGTTGAGGAGGTCAGCTGTATGTTGGCGAGCCAACTCAAAGGAAGGGCTGCAAAGCAAAAGATCATCCACATACTGGAGAACGACACTGGGAGACTCCTGAAGAGAGAGGAGATCCTTTGCTAAAGCCTGTCCAAAGAAATGGGGACTGTCTCAGAACCCTTGAGGGAGGACTGTCCAGGTCAGCTGTTGTGCCCTTGAAGTGTCTGGGTCCACCCAAGAAATTTTGGCGGTCAGGATGCAGGGGGATTGTGAAGAATGCATCCTTGAGGTCCAGCACTGAGAAGTGGGTGGTACCAGGAGGCATCTGTGAAAGGAAAGTATATGCGTTAGGCACAACAGGATGAATGGGAAGGACTGCAGCATTGATAATGCACAGGTCCTGGACTAGGCGATAGGTCCCATCAGGCTTAACTACTGGCAGGATAGGAGTGGTAAAGGGGGAGTTAGGTAGGTCTGAGAAGTCCTTGTTTAAGAAGGCGAAGGATGTTGGGTTTTAAACCTTGCCTGTGGCTAAGGGAAATGGGGTATTGGGAAGTACTAGGGAAATGGGTAGGGCCTTTAAGTTTAATGAGGACAGGAGTATGGTGTCTAGCCATAGTAGGAGTGGAAATATCCCAGATAAGAGGGTTGACAAGATCTGGAGGTAAAGGAAAAGGATCCAGTTGGGAGGTTACAGGTGGGGGTTTATCCAAGGAAAAAAGTAGAACAGGTGTAGGCTGTTTGGGGATATGGAATGAGAGGGAGACTTGAAATTAGAGAGCAAGTCTCTCCCTAGGAGTGTGGTAGGACAGTGAGGTAGGATTAGGAAGGCGTGTGAAAAGGGAAAGTCTTCTATTTTACATGGTACTGGTCCTGTAGTTGGGGGACGGGTAGATAGGCCATCCACACCCACCACCAAGGTCTGGGAGTGGGGAAAAAGTCTTGCCTGTATATTGAGATAGCACCGAATAAGTCGCTCCTCTACCTGCCTGGATGGGCGGGGCAGGAGAGGGGGGCACTGGCCTACCTTGTGGAGGTGAGGAGGGGCAGTTGACTCCCCATTGTCCATGTTGCCCACATCTTGGGGCAGGGCCAAGGTGGAGGTCGTGGTGAAGGGCAGAATTTTGCCCAGTGGCCCTCTTGCCCACACTTGAAGCATCTTCCAGGTGGTACATGTTGGGTGCCTCTTCTCGGAAGAGGCCAGATGGCAGCAGCCAGGATTTGATAGTTCTCCCTCTTACAGGCAGTCTTATCAGCAATCTCCTGCTCTTCTCGATTATTAAAAACCTTAAATGCCATACTCACCAGATCTCATTGAGGGGTCTGAGGACCATCCTCAGCCTTTTTAAACTTTTTCCTAATATTGGGGGCTGATTGGGCAATAAAATGAGTATTAAGAACCACCTTAGCCTCTGCTGACTCTGGGTCCAGCCTTGTATAGTGCTGGAGCGCTACTGTAAGGCGTTCAAGAAATTTGGCTGGGTTTTCATTGGGCTTTTGAGTAATGTGGTTTAATTTGTCATAATTAACAGGTAGATAGCTGCCCTTTGAAGGCCAGCCACTAAGCAAGTTATCATCCTATTTCTCCTTTCCCACCCAGGCGCATCATGTTGATAATTCCAATTGGGCTCTTCCCTAGGCACAGCTGTTGCTCCCACTGGAAAGTTACTATCTAGGTGGTGGCCATCATCGGCATGTGCCTGGGCGGCAGTCCACACCCTTTCCTTTTCCTCAGTGGTAAGTGTAGAGGATAGTATTACATATATATCCTGCCAAGTAAGGTCATAGGTCTGAGCCAGGTTCTTAAAGTGCTTGACATAATTATGAGAATCTTGGGCATAAGATCCCAGCCGCTTCTCAATCTGAGTAATATCAGACATTGAGAATGGCTCATGCACTCTAATTATACCTTCAGGCCCTGCCACCTCTTGCAAAGGGCACATAGGGTCTGGTTGAGGTTGTGTACCGCCAGTGCGAGACCAGGTGTGAGCTGCAGGGGGAGAAAGGAGAGAGGGTGAAGGGGAGGAGAGTGAAGAAGAAGAAGGTGGGGATGGCACCAGATGCTCGGCAGGAAAAGGGGCAGAGTCAAAAAGAGGGTTAGGCACATCAGGCTCCGGAGGGGGCCCTGCGCTCTCAGTTACAATGACATGAATCAGGTATAATCAGTACAATTGTTTTTGAGCTATGTCTCACCTTCCATCACTCTCTCCCATTCTTTCCCTCCTGTCCCCATCCATAGATTTGTGTATTCTTTTTCCTTTTCTCTTTCCTCTTGAAATTTGTTTTTATAAAATAACCAAATGATATTTTAAAATGCGTTAACTTGAGCTGCTTGCCAGAAGATGTACAACCATTACGGAAATAGGACTGCCCTGCAAATGTGAGATTTCTGTACTAGTGTATTTTGTTATTCTGAATTCCACATAGTATTGTGTGCTCATTCACTGATTCTGTTTCTTACAGTAGAAAATAGTACAGAAAATAACTTGGTGATATCTAGTATTTATTACTTTTGTTTTAATGTATTTTGGTTTGAATGTTCATATGAGTCACATATCAAACTTGCCTTTCAGATATTCGTGTGTGTGTGTGTGTGTGTGTGTGTGTGTGTGTGTGTGTGAGTGTGTGTATGTATACTGGTCCTGGGGCTTGAACTCAGGGCTGGCCCTTAGCTTTTTTTAACTCAATGTTATCACTCTATCACTTGAGCCACAGCTCTACCTCCCAGTTTTTGGTGGTTAATTGGAGATAGGTGTGTCACGGACTTTCCTGGCAGGGCTGGCTTGGAACAGTAATCCTCAGATCAACCTCCTTGAGTAGCTAGAATTACAGGCATGACCCACCAGCACCCAGCTGCAGATTCTCTATTTTTTAATTTTTTTTATTTTTAATTTAATTTAATTTTATTTGTGTCAGTTTTCAGGGGAAAATTGTAACAACGTGAGAACTGTAGCCCCTATTGTTTGTTGCTTAAAGCAACAACTAGGTCTAAGGACTTAGTGCCTTCAGTGTGGACTGAAATCCACAGTTTAGGAAGGAACAACTCAGTACATTTAGAGAGAATAATCCTGGTTGCCTCTGCCACTTCCTTTTTTTTTTAACAGAAAGGGAGGGGGGAAAGAGGTAAGCAAGTTGAAAACACGGTGCAAGGCTGACATCTAATGCCCATTGATTCAGAAACACCACTGCTGTCAGAGGAAAATTTCATATTAATTTACTGTGTTTCTCCTGAACCTCGAAGTGAAGGATGGTCGACTTCCTGGGGATGAAGGCTAGATCCAAAGGATTGACTGACTAGTAGCTCCCAAAGGACCAGGAGAGCCATCCCTGGGAAGTAAGTTTTCCATAGTGCCCTCTCAGCAGGAACAGGGACTAATTATGCAGTCCAAACTACAATCTGCAGCTGATTCCAAGCAAGGGTTGGCAGGTACTGAGTCCAGGGGTCTGCGATCTGTCCCAGTATCCTTCCTGAGTGCCTTCATTGCCTGTCAACCTAAGCCTGAGATTGGAAATGGATTATAAACAATACAACAACAACAACAACAACAAACCCTGCTTGGTGACTAATCCTGAACCTCCACCACACAGCACCAGCTCCCCCAGGCTGTGCACTTGCTTCCTCTGTGAACACTCACTGCTGCCTCTGGTCCACCACCCTGCCATCACACCTCAGCTGCCTCTGGCCTGCACCCCTGCCATTGGCACCTCTGCTCTTTGGGGGAAAGTTCTCCTGACTTTCCCCTCCTGCCTTCATGGCCTGGTGATGAGTGAGGGAAAACCAGCAGGGCCTTCCCTGGGCTGTCACCTACTGTCACAGGACTCCTGAGGAGACAGTGGCCTACTCCTGCAGTGACAGGGACCTCTTGCTTCTCCTGCTGCCAGGAGAGACTCCTTAAGGGTTAAGGGCCTCTGTGATCAGCAGCTCTAGCTGGGCCAGTTGGGCTGGGCTTTCTTTCACCTGTCCAGTTTGAATCACCTGTCATACACGAGCACGAATTTGATCGCAAAAGGAAAGGAAGACAAAATGTCCGCCGACGAGTACGATTCCGTTATGGTGCGTTGTCGTGTATGAATTTTATATACTCGTCACCCCGCTGTTTGTGTCAGCGTTTTACTAACGCTCAGTGCCTTTTCTTCGTCACGTAGCAAATGAAAGCTTCTAAAACTTATTTTCAACAATAACAATAACAATAACCTTTAAAAAACAAAATGTCCGACCGTGTTGTACACGGGTCAATGTTTCTGTGGCCGCTAGATGGCAGTGTTGCTTCAGACACTTTTTCTCGGCACTCATTCCCCGCCCTTCCTGCTCGAAAAAAATGTAACAGGGCGTTTGCTTTGTAGACTTCTTTTTTTTTTTTTTTTTAATTCCTTTGTTCGTTTTCTTCCTTTTCTTTTCCTTTTCTCCCCTCTCTTTAATTTTCTTGTTCTAACTGCACTGACTTTTTCCAGCCCAAATACATAAGACTTGCTATTGCCAGCACAGGAACCAATAGTGACCAGGTAACTTGTGGGGATGGATGGACTTGGGGAAAAAAGGAAAGGAGAGAGATAACCAGCTACAAGGTGGCTCAGCAAACACATTGATTGACATGTGCATTGAACCCGCTTTGGACTACCACTTAAATTAATTAAACACAACAACAACAACAAAAATCCCACCGAAATGCATATTGAGCTCTGCAGAGGCAAAGAATAGCTTATACTATTACAAATACTTGCAAATTGATTTTGTGGATGCAAGTTGAGGCAGAGGCAAAAAGAGAAAGATTGGCCAGATAGGAACACAGCAGCCTGACACAGGGCTCAACTCTTCCTCCCCAAGGTCAGGTGACTGTGACCCAACCACATAGCAGGACACCAGACACTGAACCACAAGAGTAGAAAAGGGACACTTCACAGATGCTACAACACACTGACAACCAGTTCCTGGACCCACTTGACCCACTCTATTGTCAACACATTTACACTTTCCTACCTCTGCTTGCCTGGGAAACAGGGGAACAAGACCTCAGACAGCATGGGGCATCCTGCTTAGCCACAAGTCCTAGGTGGGGACTATGCTGATCCAGGATTTGGAATACTCTAAAACCATCATTTCAGAGTCTGTGTAGCACTTCAAAACCAGGAGTTGGCCTGGTGCTGGTGGCTCCTATCTGTAATCCTCACTATATCAGGTGACTGAGATCTGAGGATTTCACTTTTCAGCCAATCAGGAGAGGAAAGTCTAATACCCTGATCTGTAAAACAAGTCAGAAGTGTAGCTGTAGGAGCTCAAAAAGAGTACCCAGGCTTTTGGTTTAAGACCCAGGACCAAACCCAACAAAAACTCAGGAGCACAAGGCCCAGGAAATAACCACTGATTGTTCAGTGCTTCTGGGGCTTCTAATCCTAGAAAGCTCCCTAACCACCACTAAGGGGCTGAGAACCCAGGCCTGAAGTTCCTTTTCTTTCTGATAGGCAGGAGGCCCAAAAGTCCCTTATGAAAGTGGGATGTATCTCTTCATTAGCTATGGAGACTTTCTCTCCCCTGGGGATTTCCAGTAACTACTGACTCTATGTGAGGTACCAGAGGACCTGGGACAGGGCAGGCTCTTAACTGGAAGCTCTCCTCACCACAATCTTCCTACAATCCTGTAATTCACACTTGAGTTTGCATATATATCCCAGAAATCTACATAATGGCCCACAGCAGAGAGAGAACTTAAGTAGGTAACATGTGGATAGGTCCCCCAAGAATATCAGGCCTCTGTTCCTATTGTATCACTTTTTAGATGCCTATGACAGCCTTAGCCATTAGATGGTGGCTATAGGTGTCTGAAAATTTTCCCTCATTGGCTGTACTGACCATGGAGACTGCTCTCCTGTCCTTTCTCTAGGCATCTAGGCACAAACTCACTGAGTTCTGGAATCACAAAAAGCAAAAAGAACTTGGGGACCCCAGGAAAGGTCACACGAGCTCCTGGCAACCCAAAGCCAGGTAGATTTTTTTGTTAGAATATTTTAGACTTTGCCAGAGAACCATACACACGTCCAGGTACACAGAAGTTTATTGCTGGGAAAGGGGCTGGTAAAACCCCTTCCACAAGAAAGAAGTGAGAAGAAGCACTGGTTATGGTCTAAGGTGACTTATTATCCGAAGAGGTTAGGAGGGCCTAGGAAGGACGTGAGGAGTGTGGACGTGAGGGCCAGGGGCTTCATCATGGCTGCTGTCCAAATAGTATATGAAGGGCCCTGCAGCTACCCAGATCTGAAGGTTGCTCTAAGGGGCCCTTGTTGCCTTATATGGTGGTAGCTGCCTCAGAGAAGTGCCACCCCAAAGTAAAGGGGTTGGAGGCTGTTTATTTACTGTCTTTCCTAAATGGGCCTAGTGTTGCCTAGGGAAGGGAGCATGCTAAACTTTGGAAAGGGGAAGGAGTGGACTAAGGTATGGGAAGGAGCTCATTGGCCTAACACTTTTACTTTCGTCTGCCTCCTGGACAAAGAGAGGTCAGAAGCACAAGGAGAAGGGTTACTCCTCCTCAAGGGACATTGGGGCCCACTTGGAGACATCTGAGATGGGGACCCTGACTTAGGAATTCCCTTTTGCTGTCATCCAAAGATAGGCCCCAGTCCCCTTAAGGCCCTAGGAAAAAATCTTATTCCTGTTGCAAAAACATTACTTGGACATAGACCCTCAAAACTTAAAATGAAAAAAAAAAAAGTTCCTATTTTTTTCTTCACAGAAACTTGGCCTAAATGCCCTCCAAAAGATCAAGAAGTTGAGCTAAGGATGGCATCATTAATTATGACATTGAAGTTTAACTAGACCTTTCTTTTTTGAAATAAAGGAAATATGGACATGGTTTCAAATGTTTTCCTGAGTGGGAAAGAGTAATCAGAGTTTTTTTTTTTAATGAGTGGATGGAGTCATACAGGTTGGACAGACATCCCTGGATGAGATGAAACTCTCCCATGGGTCCCTCATTGTGTCTGGGGGCTTCTGTCATTCTATCAAACTCAACATTCCCCAGGATTCCCAATTCCCAGTGGAAAAACTAATTCCATTATTCCACTGAGCTTCTAATATAATCCTTCCAGTCCCCATACTCAAAAAAGAAAGTAAAAAAAGGCAATCCAGGAGGAAAGGGCAGGAAACAATCCAATAACTATGTGCACATAGATTTATATACTTAATAATATAGAACTACACATCCTTAAAAACACTAACAAACAATTTAGGGGTCAATAATTAAGAAGTTACTAGACAGGGGGCTGGTGGCTGTCTACTCGGGAGGTTGGGATCTGCAGGAAGTCCAGGAGAATTTTTTAAAATATGATTTTTATTATAAAAAATACTGTACAGACAGGTTACAGTTACATGGGTAAGGTAATGAGTACATTTCCTATCGAGCACTGTTACCTCCTCCTTTGTTTCCAGGAGACTCTTATCTCCAATTAACCACCAGAAAATTGGAAGTGCTGCTGTGGCTGAAAGTGGTAGAGCGCTTGCCTTGAGCTGAAGAGCTCAGGGAGAGCACCCAGGCCCAGAGTTCAAGACCTGCGACTGACCTAAAAAAAAAAAAAAAAGTAGAAGTTACTAGGCAAATCCTTTGGAAGTGATTTTCTTAGTTATTGTGCAATTTAATGGATTAAGTAAGACAATCTCATAGTAAGTTTCTTATTGTCTATATCTGTACATAATAAATGTAGTAGTTTCCAGAGAAGTATGAATTTGGTCAGCTCTATGTAGGCAGTCAATTCACTTGTACAATCCTGGGTTGCTGAGTAGAAACTGATTAGAGGATGGTTTTGCAAACCTCTGTCAGTACTGACATTTCCTACCTTGTCTTCTCACAGGTTGGTTGTTCTCATGTGTGCCCTCCTGTGAGTGACTGATGCTGCTGTCTTGGGGCTCTTTAGTTTTGGTACCCATCTGTTCTGGAGGGATTCTTTGGCTGCCTCTTGTGTCCTTCACTATCATTCAGTCACAGGCCACCTGTGCATGGTGTTCTGTGTTCATCACTTTTCATACACACTCAATAGTTTAGTTTCCAGCATGCATATTTCCTCTTATCTTCTTCTGCTTATATACCTGGGGGACTTTAATACAGTAAATATGAGGATGCAATATTCACTGTCACTAGGCAATGTCTACTGAATTGCTAATCTGACTGTGGTAGCACATGAGTTGTCATGTCCCCATAAACCCACATAAGTGCACACAGAGACCAAGACACAGAATCAAAGCTTCTGCAGTATTGGGATTTTTCTTTACCTAATTTCCTTGGGAAGTTCAGACAGCAACAGATCCTGAAAATTGAGATAATTCAGCAATATCACCTATTTTTATACCAAAAATACCATAAAATACTTAGTAAAATTATAACAAAAAAGTATAGGCAATCCTATATAGAAGCCTAGAAAACACTGCTAAGAAAGATAAAAATAGCTGGTAACTAGTGGTCTTGCCGCATTTCTGGACCGCAGAAAATAATAGTATAAACACATTCATTTCTTGTCATTGATGTACAGATTCAATGAAATCCTAATCTAAATTTTGTCAGCCATAAAATGAAAAATTTTGCACAAGTATTTGAAGATATTTTAAGCTGGCACCAGTGGCTCATGCCTGTATTCCTAACTACTCAGGAAGCTGAGACTTGAGGATCAGTTTGAAGCTAATCTAGGCAAGAAAGATAGCGAGACCCTTACATCCTTACATTCCTACTTATATCCACTAAAACTCCAAAAGTACAGCAGTGGCTCCGGTTGGTAGAGTGCTAGCCTTGAATAAAGAAGCCCAGTGACATTTCCCAGGCCCTGGATTCAAGCTCCTGTACCAGACCACAAAAGAAAAATATAATATAGAAGTAAATTCATTAAATGATTAATAATCTGGTCTGAAAAAGGATGGAAGAATTTGGAGGCACAGATTGCAGAAAGCCAAAAGTGCTTACACGAGCTGAGGGAGTGATTCTGGTTTGGGCTCAGCAGACGTGAATCCTGAGAAAAATGTGCATACCAAAAGTCATGCTGATGAGGTTTCGAGTTCAAATGATGACATTTGGGAATTGGACCAGAGATAACTATTTGTATATAGCATCACAAGGTTTGGGGACATAATGTCCAGCCCTAATTCTGTAGGAAGTTTGAGTTCCACATGGGTGGATTAATTGGTGAAGCATATTTTAACGGAGTAAATCATTCAGGATATAGAATGTGTATTGATGACACATTTTCATCAAGTTTGCAATGAGAATCTGGAGGAAAAAGAGCAGGGTGAAAAGATTTTGAAAATTTGGGACTTGAATAAGAGATCATGGAGGGGTACTTCCAAGGATAGGGCTGAGGAAGGTGCACTTGCAAGATTGGTCGTGTTGAGGTTTTTTGTTTAGTTTTGTTTTCTTTTTGAAAAACTAAGCAGCTATGCGTTTGCATCAGAACATATGAAAGATGTCATAAGGGTATCTCTGAATTCTGAAGGTTACCCCAATAAAAGACTCCAAAGTGCAATAATAAAATTTATTTCAATGATGTTCCAGGAACCATTTCAGCAGAGACACATTTGTCCAGCATGGTCAGGACCATCTCAGGGTTCATTTCTCTCAGTTAGCTAATACAGCTGTGTTGAAGCCACAGAGCTACGAGTCGTTCTGTCACTGAACTATCCACATGATGCTATCCATATGATGATGGTTCTGCAGACATGCAGCACCCATTAATTATGGAGTCATGACAGTGCCCAGGCCCTGAGTAGATGGAGACCTAGGGTAGGCAAAAAGAAAGAAAAAAGACGACTTTTTGATTTTAACCCTGCATCACCTAGGTATGTAATATTTCCTCCTTGAAAGATGGAAAGTCACGTTGACTGATCAGGAATCACTGTTGGAGACAAAGCCTCAGTCAGGGCTAGAAGAAGCCAGAATTGGAAGTGTAGTTGTTTTAGGGCATGCACAGGCAACAGCTGGACTCAGTAAACTTTAGGACAGACAAACCTAGAGATTCTGTGGGTTTAAGATTCAGTTCTAAGTAAGAAGGAAGGGCAAAGCAAGGCATTGGTGGCCCATGTCTGTAAACCAAGCAACTCAGGAAGCTGAGATCTGAGGATTAACATAAAAGCTTGCCTTGGCATTCAAGTCCTTGTGAATCTTTTTTTTTTTCTTTTTTTTCAGTGTAGGATGTTTATTTTTTTTTAATTGTATTTTATTTTATTTGGGAACATACTGTACAGAGGGGCTACAATTACATGGGCAGGATAATGCATACTTTTCTTACCAAGCATTGCAGCCTCCTCCTTTGTTTACCCTTCACTTCCCTTCCCCGCCTCCCCCCTCCCGTCCTTGTGAATCTTTTTTTTTTTAATTTAATTTAATTTTATTTGTGTCCTTGTGAATCTTATCTCCCATGTACTACCAATAAAGCCAGAAGTTGTGACTCAAGTGGTAGCATGGTAGGCTTGAGCAAAAGAAGCTCAGGAGCAGCACCCAGACCCTGATTTTAAGCCCCAGTATCAGCAACAAACAAAAAAACAAAAGCAAAAGAAGGAAGAGTAAGAGGGTGGTTAGGAAGACCGCTTGCAAAGGACTTCACATGGTTGATGATTTTAAGAAAAGAAGCTTCCAGAGCCTCCATTTCCTCATCTGCTTGGTAGTGTCCATACTAGAGTTGGTGTGAAAAGTATGATTCATTTCAGAGGGTGAGCCAGACACTGGTACACAAACAGGGAGGAATACATGCGTGCAGTGACTTTAGAGATAATTGCAATACTGAAGAATTCTCAAGAGGAAGAAAACGGACTGCATTCAGGTAGCTAGATAGATAGAGGTAGGAGTGGACAGGAGAACATGGAGATTTATTATGGGAATTTGACAAATGTTTTTATGGAGTCTCCCAGGCCCTGTAATCTGCCATGTGCAAGTGGAAGAATGAAGGAAGCCAGTGTTAGAATTCGGTCTCAGTCAAAAGTCCTCAAAATCCAGAAAGGAGGCATCAATTTGACCAGTTGCAGAGTGTGAGGATGGTCCCTAATGAAAGGTCAGCACAGGGAGGCTGAGCAAGCTTCAGCATCTTGCCCATCGGGTGACACGATGGCCATTCTGTCCTGAACTCTGTGTTGCCCCTTGCAACTTCCATTCAAAGTCAAACTTTGGAGTGTTAGGACATGGAGATAATAAAGTGCTGACATTAGTTGTGCTGGCTCTGGGCAGGCATGAGACAGAGGAGAAAAATGCTCCCCAAACGTGTCCACATGCCAATTGTCGGGGATGACAATAACATAAATGAATGGAGTCTTGCTCCATGCCAGGTACTGTTCTTGCTACCTCCTCCTCTTCCTTCTCCTCCTCTTCCTCCTTCTTCTCTTCCTCCTCCTCCTCCTCCCCCATTTTGTTCCTCTCCTTCCTCCACCACCACCTCCTCCTCTTCCTTCTCTTCCTCCTCCTCCTCCTCCTCCTCCTCCTCATCTTCCTCTTCTCTCCCTCCCCGCTTTTCCTCACCCCCCTCTCTTTTCATGAAAAGAGTCACTGTCAAGCCAGGTACCAGTTATTCATGTCTGTAATCCTAGATAATCAGAAGGCTGAAACATAGGGGTTGAGGATTGAGGGCCAGAGTCAGCCTGGGCAGATATGTCTGGGAAATTCTTATGTCCAATTAACTACCAAAAGAAATCTGGAAGCAGAGCTGTGGCTCTGAGTGGTACAATTGTAGCCTTGAGCACAAAAGCTCCCCAGAGACAGTACTCAGGCCCTGAATTTGAACCCCCAGGGTGATAGCTCTTGCCCCCTAAACCCAGACAGTGGCCTCTATTGCGAAGGGTGTCCCAGCTGTGTATCAGGGTAAACAGACCCCTCCCCACAAAAAGGTTCACCACCAGTTGAATTAACACACCACGTTGCCTGTTTGAAGGCAATCCATCCTCAGCCTACTTCATAGTCCTGAGCAGCTGCTGGCCCCTCTACTGAAAGCTGGGACAAATGGCTCAGAGAAAAGGCCATCTGGGGAAACTTGCGGCAGACTTGAGGGTTTGAAGGCTGTTTGTGGAATTCAGCCCATTCCCTCAGTTTCTTTAGACCGGTATTCCCTCCACACTCAGATGTTCCAGTCCCGAACACGATGGCATTTTGTTTCCTCCTTCCTTGCAAAGTTCCTTTGCAGCCACCTCCACCTCCCCCCCCCAATAAAACAGAGAAAGAAAACCAAAATAAATAAATGAGGTACTGGTGAGGCACTGCAGTCCTGTGTGTCTAGCTATTTGGGAGGCTGAGGTCTGACTCCACTCTCCCTATCCATCAATCCCTACTCAGCAGGGCATGGAAAGGGGTTCTGTAACACAGCAAAAGACCATAAATGCAGAATGTCAATTTTTATTCATCCACCTCTTTCCTCCTTTTACAGAGCAATTAAAGCTCACTGGCCTGGGAGTAGCCTCCATCGGCCAACTTTGGCCAGCAAAGAGTATCAGAGAAATTAATACACTATCAGCAGAAATGAGGAGGGGCGATGCTGGAAAAGAATTAGGCCGAGGCCTCAATGGTGCATTCCCGGGCGAAATGTCCAGTCTCACCACAGCGGTAACAGCTGACTTCTAATACTTTCTTGCAATTGATGGCCACATGTCCATGTTCCCCGCACTTGTAACACTGCACCTTGTGGCAGTCTTTCTGCATATGGCCAGGTTGGCCACAACAATAGCACTTGAGGTCATCTGCCTGCTGGCAGTCTCGAGCCAGGTGGCCTAGTCTGCCGCAGTTGTAGCAGCTCTGCTGCCGCTCTCTCTTGGGCTCCTTGCAGTCCTTGGCGATGTGGCCGCCTGCGCCGCAGTTGTAGCAGGCGTCCTCCTCCAGATCACAGTCCCTGACAAGGTGTCCGGACTCCCCGCAGCGGTAGCAGAAGTCTACCAGGGATGCGGGATAAACCTGGAGCCCTCTGCCCCAGCCCCTCGGTCCTCCTCGCCCCCGTCTCGCAGCAGTAGGGCATTCCCTGGCCCAGTGGCCTGCTTGGCCACAACTGAAACATTCGTCGTTGCTGGTCATGGCTGCGCTGACAGCCTTGGTTTCTGAGTGGCCGCAGTGGCGAAACTCGCACTTAGGCCCAGCACCACACGCGGGTCTGCACAGGGCCCCCCACGCCACTGTGCACCGCTCTGTAATTTCGTTATGACTGCATAATCCGGTGTGTGAGGGATGACTCAGTAGACCAGGGTGTGTCTCTGTGTGTTGGAGTGTCTGTGTGCGTGTGCGTAGCCCACATTTCCCTGATGCAAGCATCAGTCTTAGGACATCTGGGCCGTTTTTATAGCTTGGCTACTGTCTAAATAAGTGGCAATTTGTGCCCCTCTCTCTACAGTATCGTGATTTCTCTATAGTATCATGATTTGCATTTCTTTCGGTCTCTGGAGCATAGGGTAAACTTTTGTTTTTACTCTTGGTTTTTTTGGGGTTTTTTTTGTTTGTTTGTTTTTGTCAGTCATGGGGCTTGAACTCTGGGCCTGGGTGCTGTCTCTGAGCTCTTCAGCTGAAGGCTTGTGCTCTCAACTTGAGGCACAGCACCACTCCTGGATTTCTGGTGGTTAATTAGAGGTAAGAGTCACACAGACTTTCCTTCCAGGTCTGGCTTTGAACTTCCTTCCTCAGATCTCAGTCTCCTGCGTAGCTAGGATTACAGGCATGAGCCACTGGCCCTAGGCTCTGTTTCTACTGTTTTGTTTTTTTTTTTTAACACCCAAAGCCTCCTTCCTTCCCTGATTATTATTTTTTTTTATTGTGAACATACTGTACAGAAGGGTTACAATTACATGGGCAAGATAATGAGTACATTTCTTACCAAGCATTGCAGCCTCCTCTTTTGTTTACCCTTCACATCCCTTCCCAGCCTCCCCCCCACCCCCCCACCCAATCCTCCCCCCCACCCATCAAAGTTGTAAAGTTCGTTTTCGACATGACAACTTGTACTTCTCATTGTTGCAACAGGTCCACCAGTATCCTTAAACGACTTGTTTTTCCCCCTTCTCCTCCACAAATTATACCCACATCAAATATAGTGAAAGCAGGGGTTATACTGTGGGGGAGGGACATACAAAACAACAAAGAGATAATGTTATAAATGCGTTAGAAACAAATGCATGAAAGAAAAAAAACATTTAAATACATATCTAAGGTTCATTTTCCTAACATCACATTATCTGACCTTTTCTGCTTGACTCATACATATACTAGATATTGCAAATAAGGGAAACCATGGGACCTATGTTTCTTTGGGCTTGGCTTACTTCACTTAATATAATTTTTTCCAAGTCTTTCCATTTCCTAACAAATGGGGCGATGTCATTCTTTCTGATGGAAGCATAGAATTCCATTGTGTATAGATACCACATTTTCTTGATCCATTCATCTACTGAGGGGCATCTGAGTTGTTTCCATATCTTAGCTATGGTAAATAATGCTGCAATTGTTTTTACTGTTTTGAGTAATGCCTACAATAATTTCCACAGTGATTGCACTACTTTTCATTCTCAACAAGTGTGTATGAGGGTTCCTGTCCCCTGCATCTTTGTCAGAATTTGTGCTTTTAATGATGGCCATTCTGACTGGGATAAGATGGAATCACAATGTCATTTTAATCTATGTTGCCTTTATGGCCCAAAATGTGGAGCATTATTTTATTGATTGGTCATCTGTGGTTCTTTGAAGAAGTATCTGTTCAGCTTATACCATTTATTAATTGACAGAGACTTTAATTTTTTAAAGTTCCCCTGTATTTTCTGGATATTGGTCCCTTGGCAGAGGTATAGCTGGTTGTAATCCCATTCTGTAGTATGTCTTTTTAGCACAGTGTCCTTTGCTCTGCAGAAGGTTTTTGGGTTGATGTAATATCATTTGTTAATCTTTGACCCTATTTACTGAGCTACGGGAATTCTAATCAGAAAGTTCCTGCCTGCTGATAAATTCTAATAAGTTTTTCTCTGAGAAAACTTTTTATTTATCAGCCAAGCAGATATGTAAACAATTTTAAATAGTAGTTAAAAGGAAGTTGGCACTGGGAAAGTGGCTCAGTGGTAGAGTCCTTGCTTTGCATGCATGAGGCCCTGGCTTTGATTCCTCAGCACCACATATAAGCAGAAAAAGAAAAGTGGCTCTGTGGTTCAAGTGGTAAACCGCTAGCCTTGAGCTGAAGAGCTGAGGGACAGCACTCAGGCCCAGAGTTCAGGCTCCAGGACCAACCATAAAAACAAAACAAAACAAAAAAACCTCACAAGGTGGAGGGAAGCAACAAAAAAGTCACAAAGGGGATGTAAAATGTTTACAATGCAGCGGTACATTTTCATACATCTAAATTCATTTATCAACTCTTACAGCAACACATCAGAGCACCCCATGTTTAAAGCAGCTCAAATCTAATAACCAAAAGCTATAGTACTGGACCTTTCTCTGTTATATTTTAATCTACCTCTACACAAAATATAATATTTTAATCACATCTACAGCACTATATATTGATTCCTTATGAAATGGAATTTATGAACTAAATCTTTGACAATGTAAAAAGAATGACTAAAATCCTGCAATCCAAGTAGGTAAATTTACAGAAAATTCTGGGAGAAAGGGTGAGATAAAATACTGAGATTACTAATTACTGTACATATAAAACTCACTTTTTCATGATTCTAATACTAATTTTGTAACAGTTCATTGACTGGGAATAACAAACCTTGCTAACAAAACATGGAGCTTGTATAATATGTGGAGTATTACTGTTATTATTACAACAGTAATTTTATTCGGGGTCTTGGTTCAGGAGAAAAGTACATAGGTGAAAAATGGGCTCCAGTGTCACTGTTCTCTTGAAGGCCATGCACCAGCTCTGCCAGAAACTCAGGCTTACCTTCCAATGGATTCCTTTACAGATGGGGAAGGTTCTCTGAGGTTTCCTGAAGGCATTCCCTCTTGTAAGGTGCTCTTGTTCACAGAGGAAACTTGCCCAGAATCAAAGCTTGTCTCTGTTTGGTTGTCTGCATGGCTGCAGTAAGAAGCTCTTGTCCCTTCTCCTTCCACTTTTGCTTTAGGTCCACATAGTAATGAGGTAGCTACTGGACTAATTGTTCCAAGGGATCTATGGCACCTGATTGGCTGCCAGTTTTTTGAAGTTTTCTACATGAAGTTTTCTACAAATGACATTGGCTGATTAAGTTAGAAATTTATCTTTAGCCAGGTGTATCAGTGGCTCAGACCTGTCATCCTTGTCACTGGCAAAGCTGAGCTCTGAGCACTGCTGTTTGAAATCAGCCAGGGGCAGGAAAGTCCTTGAGACTCTCATCTCCAATTTATCACAAAAAAGCTGGAAGTAGAGCTATGGCTCATAGGGTAGAGTGCTAGTAGCCTTGAGCAGCAAAAGCTAAGGTATAGCATCCAGACTCTGAGTTCAAACAACATTAGCAGCGCGCACACACACACACACACACACGCACACACGGATAAGAAATCTATCCTTAAGGAAAAGTGGATGTTGGTATATTTTTGAATAGCAACTTTTCATCTTTGTGAAAGGGCTTCCACAGTCTCAGTTTCTCCTTGATGCACAGCCACCAGCTGGGAGTAATTGAAGGACTTTACTTTGGCCCTCCTCCATCCCTGGATGAGGCAGTATATGAAATGGTTTCTCTCCCAATCGTTGTATCTGAAGGGTTCAATTTGGGTTCATATTTAGGTAGTACCTGGTATTTCCTGCTCCTACCACCAGGTACATCTCCCTCTGTTTCTCCAGGGAAGTAAAAATCAAATCCAAGAGTAACATGGCTTTCCAACCTAAATCCTGTACCTGAGTTAGTTGTTCAAAGTTTGAACATGACGATCAGGCTTATCAGTATAGCCTCACAAATTGGGGTTTTCTTTTTCCATTGGTTTGTGTTTATGCTAGTGCTAGGACTTGAACACAGGACCTGAGAGCCCTGTACTGAAGCAGTTTTGCTCAAGGCTAGAACTCTCGAACTTTAGCCACAGTTCTACTTCAGGCTCTTTCTTTCCTTTTAATTTTTCTTTTCTTTTATCTTTTTTGTTATTGTTGCTTTTCTGGTCTTAGTCTTTTGCTCAAGACTAGCAGGTGTTTCGGGAGTTGATAGGGGATAACTATCTAATGGATTTCCTGCTAAGGCAGGCTTTTTATTTATTTTTTTTATTTTTTGTGAACACACTGTACAGAGGGGTTACAATTACATGGGCAGGTTAATGCGTACATTTCTTATCAAGCATTGCAGCCTCCTCATTTGTTTACCCTTACCATCCCTTCCCAGCCTCCCCCCCCACCCCCCCACCCAATCCTCCCCGCCTTCCCCCCCCCGCCCCCCACCAACATTGTAAAGCTCGTTTTCGACATGACAACTTGTACTTCTCATTGTTGCAACAGGTCCACCTGTATCCTTAAACAACTGGTTATTCCCCATCTCCTCTACAAGTTATACCGACATCAAATATAGTGAAAGCAGGGGTTATACTGTGGGGGAGGGATATACAAAGCTACAAAGAGATAATCTTATAAATGCGGCAGAAACAAATGCATGAAAGGAAATAAAACATTAAAATACATATCTAAGGGTTCATTTTCCTAACATCACATTATCTGACCTTTTCCGCCTGACTCATACATATACTAGATATTGCAAATAAGGGAAACCATGGGACCTATGTTTCTTTGGGCCTGGCTTACTTCACTTAATATAATTTTTTCCAAGTTTTTCCATTTCCTAACAAATGGGGCAATGTCATTCTTTCTGATGGAGGCATAGAATTCCATTGTGTATATATACCACATTTTCTTGATCCATTCATCTACTGAGGGGCATCTGGGTTGGTTCCATATCTTAGCTATGGTAAGTAATGCTGCAATAAACATAGTTGTGCTGGTAGCTTTAGTGTGGTCTTGTTTGTAAACATTTGGGTAAATGCCCAAAAGTGGGATTTCTGGGTCATAGGGGAGCTCTATGTGGAGTCTTTTGAGGAACCCCCATACTGTTTTCCAAAGTGGTTGAACAAGTTTACACTCCCACCAACAATGAAGTAAGGTTCCCTTCTGTCCACATCCCCTCCAGCATCTGTTGTTAGAGTTCTTGATTTTTGTAAGGCAGGCTTTGAATCATGATCATTAGATCTCAACTTCCTGAGATTCTTTTTGAGTATGGGGACAGGAAGGATTATTATAGAAGCTCAGTGAGGTGATGGAATCACTTTCTCCACTGAGAAGTGGGAATCCTGGGGAATGTTGAGTTTGGTAGAATGACAGAAGGCCCCAGACACAATGAGAGACTCATGGGAGAGCTTCATCTCATCCAGGGCTGACTGTCTAACCTGCATGCCTCCATCCACTCATGAAAAACAAAACTCAGGACTCTTCTCCACTCAGGAAAAATAGTTGAACCTATGTCCATATTGCCTTCTTACAAAAAAATTCCTAGTTTGTAGTACAGTGCCATAACTGATGATGCTACCCTTAGGTCATCTTCCTGATCTTTTCTATTTAAGCCAAGCTTCAGTGCAGAAAAATAGGAGCTTTTTTATTTTCATTTTAAGTTTTGAGGGTCAATGTCCCACCAATATCTTTGCAACAGGCAATGGGAGATTTTTCATAGAAATTAGGGGGATCTGTGCCTATCTTTGGATGACAGCAAAAGGGAACTCCTAAGTCAGAGACCCCATCTCAGATGTTTCCAAGTGAGCCCCAATGTGCCTTGTGCTCCAGACCTCTCTGTGTCCAGGGGGTGGGAGACAGAAGGTTTATCTGGCTTTGGATGCCTGGAGCTGGTGAGACCTTCCCTTGGTCCTCCAAGTATTTGTGGTCTCTGTGATTCCAAAACTCAGTGAGTTTGTGCCTAGATGCCTGGAGAAAGGGCAGGAGAGTAGTCTCCATAGTCAGTACACCCCCCTACAGCCCCTACAGCCACCATCCACTGGCCAAGGCCATAATATACTTCTGAAGGGGGATCTAATTGGAAAGGGAACAGAGGCCTGATACTCTTGGGGGACTTAGCCACATGTTACCAACAGAGGTTTTCTCTCTCTCCTCTGGGCCATTATGTGGACTCCTGGGATATATATGCAAACTCAAGTGTGAATTACAGGATTGTAGGAAGATTGTGGTGAGGAGAGCTTCCAGTTAAGAGCCTGCCCTGTCCCAGGTCCTCTGGTACCTCACATAGAGTCAGTAGTTACTGGAAATCCCCAGGGGAGAGAAAGTCTCCATAGCTAATGAAGAGATACATCCCACTTTCATAAGGGACTTTTGGGCCTCCTGCCTATCAGAAAGAAAAGGAACTTCAGGCCTGGGTTCTCAGCCCCTTAGTGGTGGTTAGGGAGCTTTCTAGGATTAGAAGCCCCAGAAGCACTGAACAATCAGTGGTTATTTCCTGGGCCTTGTGCTCCTGAGTTTTTGTTGGGTTTGGTCCTGGGTCTTAAACCAAAAGCCTGGGTACTCTTTTTGAGCTCCTACAGCTACACTTCTGACTTGTTTTACAGATCAGGGTATTAGACTTTCCTCTCCTGATTGGCTGAAAAGTGAAATCCTCAGATCTCAGTCACCTGATATAGTGAGGATTACAGATAGGAGCCACCAGCACCAGGCCAACTCCTGGTTTTGAAGTGCTACACAGACTCTGAAATGATGGTTTTAGAGTATTCCAAATCCTGGATCAGCATAGTCCCCACCTAGGACTTGTGGCTAAGCAGGATGCCCCATGCTGTCTGAGGTCTTGTTCCCCTGTTTCCCAGGCAAGCAGAGGTAGGAAAGTGTAAATGTGTTGACAATAGAGTGGGTCAAGTGGGTCCAGGAACTGGTTGTCAGTGTGTTGTAGCATCTGTGAAGTGTCCCTTTTCTACTCTTGTGGTTCAGTGTCTGGTGTCCTGCTATGTGGTTGGGTCACAGTCACCTGACCTTGGGGAGGAAGAGTTGAGCCCTATGTCAGGCTGCTGTGTTCCTATCTGGCCAATCTTTCTCTTTTTGCCTCTGCCTCAACTTGCATCCACAAAATCAATTTGCAAGTATTTGTAATAGTATAAGCTATTCTTTGCCTCTGCAGAGCTCAATATGCATTTCGGTGGGATTTTTGTTGTTGTTGTTGTGTTTAATTAATTTAAGTGGTAGTCCAAAGCGGGTTCAATGCACATGTCAATCAATGTGTTTGCTGAGCCACCTTGTAGCTGGTTATCTCTCTCCTTTCCTTTTTTCCCCAAGTCCATCCATCCCCACAAGTTACCTGGTCACTATTGGTTCCTGTGCTGGCAATAGCAAGTCTTACGTATTTGGGCTGGAAAAAGTCAGTGCAGTTAGAACAAGAAAATTAAAGAGAGGGGAGAAAAGGAAAAGAAAAGGAAGAAAACGAACAAAGGAATTAAAAAAAAAAAAAAAGAAGTCTACAAAGCAAATGCCCTGTTACATTTTTTTCGAGCAGGAAGGGCGGGGAATGAGTGCCGAGAAAAAGTGTCTGAAGCAACACTGCCATCTAGCGGCCACAGAAACATTGACCCGTGTACAACACGGTCGGACATTTTGTTTTTTAAAGGTTATTGTTATTGTTATTGTTGAAAATAAGTTTTAGAAGCTTTCATTTGCTACGTGACGAAGAAAAGGCACTGAGCGTTAGTAAAACGCTGACACAAACAGCGGGGTGACGAGTATATAAAATTCATACACGACAACGCACCATAACGGAATCGTACTCGTCGGCGGACATTTTGTCTTCCTTTCCTTTTGCGATCAAATTCGTGCTCGCGTATGACAGGTGATTCAAACTGGACAGGTGAAAGAAAGCCCAGCCCAACTGGCCCAGCTAGAGCTGCTGATCACAGAGGCCCTTAACCCTTAAGGAGTCTCTCCTGGCAGCAGGAGAAGCAAGAGGTCCCTGTCACTGCAGGAGTAGGCCACTGTCTCCTCAGGAGTCCTGTGACAGTAGGTGACAGCCCAGGGAAGGCCCTGCTGGTTTTCCCTCACTCATCACCAGGCCATGAAGGCAGGAGGGGAAAGTCAGGAGAACTTTCCCCCAAAGAGCAGAGGTGCCAATGGCAGGGGTGCAGGCCAGAGGCAGCTGAGGTGTGATGGCAGGGTGGTGGACCAGAGGCAGCAGTGAGTGTTCACAGAGGAAGCAAGTGCACAGCCTGGGGGAGCTGGTGCTGTGTGGTGGAGGTTCAGGATTAGTCACCAAGCAGGGTTTGTTGTTGTTGTTGTTGTTGTATTGTTTATAATCCATTTCCAATCTCAGGCTTAGGTTGACAGGCAATGAAGGCACTCAGGAAGGATACTGGGACAGATCGCAGACCCCTGGACTCAGTACCTGCCAACCCTTGCTTGGAATCAGCTGCAGATTGTAGTTTGGACTGCATAATTAGTCCCTGTTCCTGCTGAGAGGGCACTATGGAAAACTTACTTCCCAGGGATGGCTCTCCTGGTCCTTTGGGAGCTACTAGTCAGTCAATCCTTTGGATCTAGCCTTCATCCCCAGGAAGTCGACCATCCTTCACTTCGAGGTTCAGGAGAAACACAGTAAATTAATATGAAATTTTCCTCTGACAGCAGTGGTGTTTCTGAATCAATGGGCATTAGATGTCAGGCTTGCACCGTGTTTTCAACTTGCTTACCTCTTTCCCCCCTCCCTTTCTGTTAAAAAAAAAAGGAAGTGGCAGAGGCAACCAGGATTATTCTCTCTAAATGTACTGAGTTGTTCCTTCCTAAACTGTGGATTTCAGTCCACACTGAAGGCACTAAGTCCTTAGACCTAGTTGTTGCTTTAAGCAACAAACAATAGGGGCTACAGTTCTCACGTTGTTACAATTTTCCCCTGAAAACTGACACAAATAAAATTAAATTAAATTAAAAATAAAAAAAATTAAAAAATAGAGAATCTGCAGCTGGGTGCTGGTGGGTCATGCCTGTAATTCTAGCTACTCAAGGAGGTTGATCTGAGGATTACTGTTCCAAGCCAGCCCTGCCAGGAAAGTCCGTGACACACCTATCTCCAATTAACCACCAAAAACTGGGAGGTAGAGCTGTGGCTCAAGTGATAGAGTGATAACATTGAGTTAAAAAAAGCTAAGGGCCAGCCCTGAGTTCAAGCCCCAGGACCAGTATACATACACACACTCACACACACACACACACACACACACACACACACACACACACACACACACACACACACACACACGAATATCTGAAAGGCAAGTTTGATATGTGACTCATATGAACATTCAAACCAAAATACATTAAAACAAAAGTAATAAATACTAGATATCACCAAGTTATTTTCTGTACTATTTTCTACTGTAAGAAACAGAATCAGTGAATGAGCACACAATACTATGTGGAATTCAGAATAACAAAATACACTAGTACAGAAATCTCACATTTGCAGGGCAGTCCTATTTCCGTAATGGTTGTACATCTTCTGGCAAGCAGCTCAAGTTAACGCATTTTAAAATATCATTTGGTTATTTTATAAAAACAAATTTCAAGAGGAAAGAGAAAAGGAAAAAGAATACACAAATCTATGGATGGGGACAGGAGGGAAAGAATGGGAGAGAGTGATGGAAGGTGAGACATAGCTCAAAAACAATTGTACTGATTATACCTGATTCATGTCATTGTAACTGAGAGCGCAGGGCCCCCTCCGGAGCCTGATGTGCCTAACCCTCTTTTTGACTCTGCCCCTTTTCCTGCCGAGCATCTGGTGCCATCCCCACCTTCTTCTTCTTCACTCTCCTCCCCTTCACCCTCTCTCCTTTCTCCCCCTGCAGCTCACACCTGGTCTCGCACTGGCGGTACACAACCTCAACCAGACCCTATGTGCCCTTTGCAAGAGGTGGCAGGGCCTGAAGGTATAATTAGAGTGCATGAGCCATTCTCAATGTCTGATATTACTCAGATTGAGAAGCGGCTGGGATCTTATGCCCAAGATTCTCATAATTATGTCAAGCACTTTAAGAACCTGGCTCAGACCTATGACCTTACTTGGCAGGATATATATGTAATACTATCCTCTACACTTACCACTGAGGAAAAGGAAAGGGTGTGGACTGCCGCCCAGGCACATGCCGATGATGGCCACCACCTAGATAGTAACTTTCCAGTGGGAGCAACAGCTGTGCCTAGGGAAGAGCCCAATTGGAATTATCAACATGATGCGCCTGGGTGGGAAAGGAGAAATAGGATGATAACTTGCTTAGTGGCTGGCCTTCAAAGGGCAGCTATCTACCTGTTAATTATGACAAATTAAACCACATTACTCAAAAGCCCAATGAAAACCCAGCCAAATTTCTTGAACGCCTTACAGTAGCGCTCCAGCACTATACAAGGCTGGACCCAGAGTCAGCAGAGGCTAAGGTGGTTCTTAATACTCATTTTATTGCCCAATCAGCCCCCAATATTAGGAAAAAGTTTAAAAAGGCTGAGGATGGTCCTCAGACCCCTCAATGAGATCTGGTGAGTATGGCATTTAAGGTTTTTAATAATCGAGAAGAGCAGGAGATTGCTGATAAGACTGCCTGTAAGAGGGAGAACTATCAAATCCTGGCTGCTGCCATCTGGCCTCTTCCGAGAAGAGGCACCCAACATGTACCACCTGGAAGATGCTTCAAGTGTGGGCAAGAGGGCCACTGGGCAAAATTCTGCCCTTCACCACGACCTCCACCTTGGCCCTGCCCCAAGATGTGGGCAACATGGACAATGGGGAGTCAACTGCCCCTCCTCACCTCCACAAGGTAGGCCAGTGCCCCCCTCTCCTGCCCCGCCCATCCAGGCAGGTAGAGGAGCGACTTATTCGGTGCTATCTCAATATACAGGCAAGACTTTTTCCCCACTCCCAGACCTCGGTGGTGGGTGTGGATGGCCTATCTACCCGTCCCCCAACTACAGGACCAGTACCATGTAAAATAGAAGACTTTCCCTTTTCACACGCCTTCCTAATCCTACCTCACTGTCCTACCACACTCCTAGGGAGAGACTTGCTCTCTAATTTCAAGTCTCCCTCTCATTCCATATCCCCAAACAGCCTACACCTGTTCTACTTTTTTCCTTGGATAAACCCCCACCTGTAACCTCCCAACTGGATCCTTTTCCTTTACCTCCAGATCTTGTCAACCCTCTTATCTGGGATATTTCCACTCCTACTATGGCTAGACACCATACTCCTGTCCTCATTAAACTTAAAGGCCCTACCCATTTCCCTAGTACTTCCCAATACCCCATTTCCCTTAGCCACAGGCAAGGTTTAAAACCCAACATCCTTCGCCTTCTTAAACAAGGACTTCTCAGACCTACCTAACTCCCCCTTTACCACTCCTATCCTGCCAGTAGTTAAGCCTGATGGGACCTATCGCCTAGTCCAGGACCTGTGCATTATCAATGCTGCAGTCCTTCCCATTCATCCTGTTGTGCCTAACGCATATACTTTCCTTTCACAGATGCCTCCTGGTACCACCCACTTCTCAGTGCTGGACCTCAAGGATGCATTCTTCACAATCCCCCTGCATCCTGACCGCCAAAATTTCTTGGGTGGACCCAGACACTTCAAGGGCACAACAGCTGACCTGGACAGTCCTCCCTCAAGGGTTCTGAGACAGTCCCCATTTCTTTGGACAGGCTTTAGCAAAGGATCTCCTCTCTCTTCAGGAGTCTCCCAGTGTCGTTCTCCAGTATGTGGATGATCTTTTGCTTTGCAGCCCTTCCTTTGAGTTGGCTCGCCAACATACAGCTGACCTCCTCAACTTCCTGTTGACAAAAGGATATAGATTCTCCCCTTCCAAGGCCCAGATTACAAAGCCAGAGATAACGTACTTGGGTTCATCCATAACTCCTACAGAGAGAAGAATTACTCTTGGTAGAAAAGCCTACATTGACTCTCTCTCTATCCCACAGACCAAGGAGGACATTCTGTCTTTCCTGGGACTTGTATTTGGATACCTGGATTTGCTACGTTGGCCAAACCTCTTTATGAGGCAACCAAGGGTTCCTTACTAGAGCCGCCAGACCCCACAAAGCCCATTGACACCCCATTTAAAGTTCTGAAGCATGCGCTTCTTCGGGCTCCAGCACTGGCTCTACTCAACCTCAAGGAACCCTTTATACTCTGTCACTGAGAAGTGGGGAATTGGCCTTGGGGTTCTTGGACAATGTCAGGCCCCTCCTTTAGATCTGTGGCCTACCTCTCAAAGCAACTAGACCCAATGGTAAAAGGCTGGTCAGTCTGTCTTTGAGCCGTGGCAGCAGCAGCCACCTTAGCACAGGAGAGCAAAAAACTCACTTTTGGCCAACCCACTACCATTCGCTCTCCCCTCAGACTAAAAAGGACCTTTTGTCTCATAAATCCCTGTCTTCCCTTTCCCCTTCCCGCCTACAGCTGTTTCATGTTACTTTTATTCAAAACCCTAACTTTTCACTGGAAAGCTGCTTCCCTCTCAATCCAGCCACCTTGCTTCCATCCAATTCTCACCCTCTTTCCCATTCCTGTACAGAGACCTTGGAGGAATTCACACCCCATTTTACAGGTATCTAGGAAAGTCCTCTTCCTGACCCAGAAGACACCTGGTACATTGATGCCAGTTCCACGTCTACCTCTTCAGGAAGCCGAGTTGCTGGCTATGCCATCGTTAATAACTGGTACCATTCTTGAAAGCAGCCCTCTGCCCCCTAGCAGAACCTCAGAAAAGGCAGAACTTACAGCGCTAACTAGGGCCTTAATTTTAGCCAAGGGTCGGAAGATTAATATTTATACAGACTCAAAATATGCCTATCATATTCTCCATTTGCATGCAGCAATCTGGAAGGAGCGTGGCTTCCTGACCACCAAAGGGACTCCCATTACTAATGCCTCACTGATTCTTAAGCTTTTAGAAGCTGCTTCCCTTCCCCAACAGGTAGCAGTCATTCACTGCAGGGGACACCAGACGGGATTGGATGCCATTACAGTTGGCAATTCAAAAGCAGACCGGGAGGCAAAGCTAGCAGTCCAGAGACAACTCCAGGGACAACTTCCAGCTCCCTTGCTTCTGGTATTGCCTTCAATACAACCCCCTTAACCCCACAGGAACTCGAGGAACTTACCCACCAGGGAGCCTCCCAGGAAGCACAGGGATGGTGGTCCCTAGAAGGACCAGTTGTTCTTCCTGAGACACGAGCAGCCAGCTTTCTTTCCCAGGTTCACCAGGCACTGCACATGGGATTCAAGCCTCTCTCCCACCTTCTGAAACCTGTAATCCATTGCCCTAGCCTAACTACCTGACTCAAGGCTATTACCCAAGCCTGCCCCACATGTTCTCTTACCTCCTCACAGGGTGGTCTCCGACCAGCTGCATTCCCCACACACCAAGCACGGGGACATACCCCAGGGGAAGACTGGCAGATAGACTTCACTCACATGCCCAGATATAAGCGGCTGAAATACCTTCTAACTATGGTTGATACCTTTTCTGGATGGATCAAAGCCTATCCCACAAGGTCAGAGACTGCTGACACTGTTGCCTCTGTCCTTATTAAAGAAATTATTCCTAGGTTTGGCTTACCCAGGTCACTTCAATCCGACAATGGACCTGCTTTCATCTCCAAAGTCACCCAACAGGTGGCATCCTCTCTAAACATCCAGTGGAATCTTCACATTCCTTATAGGCCTCAGTCTTCTGGAAAGGTTGAAAGAGCTAATGCACTCCTCAAAAC
This sequence comes from Dipodomys merriami, assembly GCF_024711535.1. Taxonomy (NCBI): domain Eukaryota; kingdom Metazoa; phylum Chordata; class Mammalia; order Rodentia; family Heteromyidae; genus Dipodomys; species Dipodomys merriami. The sequence continues at coordinate 83,697,529 of NW_027204492.1, forward strand.
ACAACTTACTAAACTTTCTCTAGAGCTCCAGCAATCCTGGCCAGAACTGTTACCCCGGGCACTCACCCACTTACATGCCTCTCCCCACAGCCCTACTTTCCTCAGCCCCTTTGAGTTAATGTATGGAAGACCTTTCCTCCTAGGTAATTTCCCTACTGACAATACCAAGACTCCACTAATAGGCTACCTTCCTGTCCTAACCTTTCTTGGGCACATGTTACGCCAACATGCTGACCAGTGTCTCCCTCAGCCTCATCAAGGCCCCTTTCCCACTCCCCCAATTTTGCCTGGCGATCAAGTGTTTCTCAAGAGCCTTAATCCATCTGGTTTACACCCTAAGTGGACAGGCCCTCACCAGGTTCTGCTGACCATCGCCCAGCAGTCAAACTCAAGGGACAGCCACAGTGGATTCACCTGTCAAGAATAAAAAGGTCTCCTGCTCCTGCCCCGTCTATACCAACACTGACCTCCAGGTACACCTGTTCCCTCTTGGGCCTACCAAGGTAAGGCTATCTTGCATCCCTGAAGATCCGGGTGAGTAACACTGAGCTAACTGCTCTCCTCTCCACACACCTCACTACCTCATCCCTTAGGTCACCTCCAAGCCACGGACACCCAATCTTCTCTTTTCAGTAATATTTTTCCTTTTCATCTTTGTCCAGCCCCTGCCTGAGAAGACTTCCTCCAAGAGACTTGCTTCCTGCAGATGTCATCTAAGGATTCATGCCTACCAAGGAACAACTGTTGCTCTCTGCCTTCTCTGGGAGGGGACCACATTCTGGCCTTTTACCCTTAATGTCGACATCCCCTTGTCAGCAGGAAGTACCTAGAGAGAATCTGCACCCCACTTCATGATTATTAAAAGGCTGAAATGTAAGGTCCCCTCCTGGATGGCGAGCAACCCCACCCAGTACCTGTGTTACCTAGACAACTGTCACACCTGGAAGTGGTCACATCCTCTTCCCCTGAGGTCACACCTGGATCTGATGTGGCCACACCTTTCTCCCACCTAGTCCCACCTCCTTTTACCTGGTCCCACCTCCCTTTACTTGGCCACACCTTTCTCTGCCCCTACCCTTGATAAGGCTCAGCAAAGGGCCAGATGCCTTTTCCTTGCCAGACTCGTGGAGTGCCAACCTGGCCTGGTCCCAGCAGGTCTACTGAGTAAACCTACCCCTTACCTGAATACCACGTGCGTGGTGTGGTTCTTACTCAGCAACCTCTTTTTACAAACCTAACACTAACCCTTCTGTATATCAACTGTACAAATATAATATTAAAAAGTGAAAAAAGAATACATAGATTTTTCTTTGTGAATTTTATAGTTTGAGACCATAGTCTAACCCATCAATATCAGAGTTCAATATGCAGGGTTCAGATCGTTTTCTTATGGCACTTAAGTTTTATTGCATTCATAGTAGGTGTGAGATAGCAGAAAAATTATCCTTTTAACATACATGTATATCTTCTGACACATCTTACTTATGTGGCATACAGAGAGAAACAGTGAAATAAGATTTTTTTTAATGGGAGATAAAGGTAGAAAAAATCATTAAGAATCAAATCTAAGTTCAAGGTGGTACACTGACATGCTAAGAGGATGACAATAAGGCACAAGCTATTAATGTTAACATAAAAGATAAAGGACAACAAAGAAATTTAGCATCTTCTGACTATTGGCAGAAGGTATTATTACTAAGCTTTGAACACCCCACCCCAAAAAAGCAAGAAGAGAAAAGAAAATTCCCTACATGTTTCTGCCCCTTTGCAGTGAAAATACAATATTTCGCTATTAAAAGTAATTACTCAGGAGGCTGAGATCTGAGGATTGTGGTTCAAAGACAGTCAAGGCAGGAAAGTCTGTGAGACTCTTATCTCCAATAAACTAATCAGAAAAGGCTGAAAGTGGTGCTGTCAGTCAAATAGTAGAGTGCTAGCCTTGAGCAAAAGAATCTCAAGGATAGCACTTGGGCCCTGAGTCCAAGCCCCAGGACCAGCAAAAAAAAAAAAAAAAAGCAAAAATTATAAACCTACTTAACATTCAAGGTTTACTCAACTTTGTTTCTTTTAAAAACTGGTTTAAAATTAATAATTTAAAATTTATATAATATTGATCATATATAACCCACATACATACAGTTGTTTTATACTAATTCAAATAAATAGATATTGAAACACTTAAAAATTAAACTTTAGAAATGAAAGTTCAGACAGGAGTGGAGTAGACAGAGACAACCAGAAAAGTAATTTTTGTTGTCTAATCCAGAATATTGATGAAGGTCATTCAATGGAGAATAAAAAAGTTTTAACCAGTTCTATTCTGGTCAACCCAGTAGTTATGAATGTGGTTCTATACCTGAGAATAAATTACAAAATACTATGTTCTCTTAGGCTAAACAACAAGACTTGGCCTATAATTCAGAAGGGATAATCAAAGCACATAAGTGAACACAGAATTATATTGTTCTTTATGGACAAAGGTAAAAATACCTCCACTGTGGTATTCTTAGCCTCTGAAAGACTTCAATTTTCAGTGTTTTGTTTTTTACATATGTTAAAAAAATAAACCCATTACCAGAATTGTGAAATGGTAACCCCTTATTAACACCTTAATAATTAATAATAGTAAAATCATGTTTAAGAAAACAAATCAAAACAAATCCAAACTTAGGATTTCTTGGAGTCTCTGCCATATGCATCTTGCAAGTTCAAACCACAAATGTTCCCATGTCTTGCATGAGTAGCACTGCTAGAACAAAACACCACCAAGTCCCTGACTTCCACATCTCATAAAAGACTTTTAGCTTCAAGATTCCAGACTTACCAGAGACAGCTTATATTGGAGTGTGTATGTCAGTTATGCCACACAAAGAAAAACAAATATTTCCAAAGTGTTCTGTTTAGAAACTTTGTGAAAAGTTCTTCTGTTAGCTAGATCATTCTGCAATAGGGTGACTAATGCACATATACAAAAATAAAACAAACATAAAACACACACAAGTATCTTGGAAACTGGCTCCTGCAAGCATCTTGAATTAATAGATACCCTGGTAGAACATTATTTCCAATTATTTTGTAGATCATATAGTGGGCTCTGATGCTGTGGAAAGTGGGAGTGGGCCCTGGAGATCCAGGTCATCAGTGTAAGCCATGATCAAATCATGCCTTTTCTCTGATACACAATCTAATACTGAATATCATCTGTCATTCTGTAAAATGTTTTCTACATCTTTCAGGTGCTGATCGGACTTTTGAATTAGCGTTGAGGATCTGACAGAAGAAGTAAGAATTACCGATTGCTTTTCATTGGTCTTCCAGAAATGAGCGAGAAATGTCCATCTAGCTCCTAATTATTTCCATTTTTTAAAAGAACAATTCCACTGCAGTAGTCACCTCAGCAAAGACTCCGAGGAGTGAAAGGGCATCAGCAGTTGAATGACCTTGCCACTCCTTCTGGTGGTACCTCCAGATCAGGGTTAAGGGTGGGTAGGTAAATCTTGCCCATGCTATACCTGCTCTGTGGATGAACAGAGGAGTTCAGTCTGTGGGGCTGTCAAGCCCAGCTGCTTTCACAAGCTTTCACTTTCACTAAATTAATTATTTAAAAAATGTGACAAGCAGTCTTACTTCACATCTAATTTAAAAGCCCAAGCTGACAGAAACATTAAGAGTCCTGACCAAAACTCCAAAATGATAAAACACCTAAAACCACACCCCCAGCACTATCTATCCTCCCATGCACCTACCTTTAATTGATACATGTCATATTTTTCTTTAAAGGGAGAAATCCTGGAGCATGAGACAAAAACGGTTTCTTGCATGCTGATTAGTAAGCAATGCAAAATTGAATTCCTGATAAATGACTGAATGGTGGGGAACTACTAGGTATGTTACACACAAATTTTGTTTGCTTTCAGATTCAAATGGATCCAGCAAATTGCTTTCCTCTGAGGAAAAAAAAAATGTGTTTGTTTTTTTTTTCTGAACTTAAGTAGATGACCTTAGACATTGGAATGGTCTAACCACATAGTACTGTCTTCAGAGGAGACAAAGATAACTGGTTGAGAAAGACTATGTTTAAAGTCGCCTTGTGAAATATAATTATACAGTTTGGAGTACTTAAAAAAGTAGTGAACCCAAGACCAACAAAACAAAAACAAACAAAGAAACAAAAGTAGTGAATGGTGGGCGCCAGTGTCTAATGCTTATAATTCTAGCTGCTCAGGAGGCCGAGCTCTGAGAATGCCCATTCAAAGCCAGCCTGGGAAGGAAAAGTACATGAGACATTTATCTCCAATTAACCACCCAAAAACCGGAAGTGGTGCTGTGGTTCAAGTGGTAGAGTGCTAGCCTTGAGTGAAAAAGAGCTCAGGGACAGTGCCCAGGCCACAAGTTCAAGCCCCATTACCAAAAACAAAACAAAACAAAACAAAACCCCAAAAAACAAAAAACACGTCAGGCTTGCTGCTCCTTACTGCAATTCCAGATTTTTCAGGAGTGCACAATTTTCCTGGGCCTCTTTGGAGCAATTTCTCGGCTCTTCCACATAGTGATCAATGGATGCCTTGGCAAATCCTGACCTCTGAGTCTTCAGAGGTGTTGAATGAAGACAATGCCTCAAGTGATTTAGAGGACTCTCTACCCCATTCAGAACCCTCAGAATCCTTGACTTCCCACTTTCAGAACTTGAGTCTGAATCTTCAGAGAGAGCTCCTCACTCTGCAGCCCTGGGCCCATGCAAACCTCAACCTCAAGCATAAGGCTAGGGCTTGGGTCTGGAGATGCAGCCCGGAGAGCAGGCTTGGCAGGAGTGAAGAAAGGCCATTCAGACGTACCTGCACCTATTATTTGAGGAATGATTAGGACCAAGATCCTTGGGACCATGTAAGATTAGGGTCTGAGTATTGCAGAGAGTCCTATTAGGAGTCAATCTAGTGCTAATGATTGAATACAGCCTATGAATCTACAATAAACTAGTTCTAGATGGCAGGAATTTTAAATATCTAATATATCATATGACTTAGTCATTTTCTTTTTGTAAATTTGGTCCTGTGACCAACGGAATAGACATTGAAGACACAGAAATGATCACACAGACATATGGCCACCCACATTACAAATGAGGAAAGCAGTATGGAGGCTACTCTATAGAGTAACTACACATAGAACTCCCCTATGACCCAGCAATCCCATTTCTGGACATTTACCCAAATGATCACAAACAAGGCTGCACTAAAGCTACCAGCACAACCAGGTTTATCGCAGCATTATTACCATAACTAAGATATGGAACCAACCCAAATGCCCTCAGTAGATGAATGGATCAAGAAAATGTGGTCACCCCATTTGTAAGGAAATGGAAAGACTTGGAAAAAATTTTATTAAGTGAAGTAAGCCAGACTCAAAGAAACATAAGCTCCATGTTTCCCCTCATTTGTAATAATTAGTATATGTCTAAGAGAGTCCTAACAGATGAGCCAGTCCTGGAATTCAGAACATGAGCACTGTTCCTGAAGCTTTTTTGCTCAAGGCTAGCACTGTACCATTTGAAGCACAGCTCCAGTTTCAGCTTTTTGCTGGTTAATTGGAAATAAATATCTCACGGACTTTCCTGCCTGTGCTGGCTTTGAACTGTCATCCTCAGCTTTTGGCCTTGTGAGTAGCTAGGAGTGGGCCACCACTGATTGGGGAAGTATGCACCTTCTTGTTTGGGTTTTAATTTTCTTTTTCACTAGGCTTCTTCTACCCATGCAATCAATTGATTAATCAATCAATCAATCAAAGAGCAAGCACCTGTTCTCTTGTGCACATGCTAAACCAGAACCAGCCAGCCCATCCAGGAGCAAGTGCTCTCTGATGACTGACTCCTCATTGGTTCCCAGGGGGACTGCCAGTGACACCTCGGCTATCTTCAATCTTCCCAAGGCTGTGTCTAGTCTGGCCTGGGAGAGGTCATGATCAGAGGCTGAGCCGTGCTGCCAGGACCAGCCAACACCTCCCTTCTGGCTCCTGTGGCAAGAGCAGCAGCAAACCAATGGCTGCTTTCTGTAAAGTGTCCCTTTCCTGTGATGAAAGATGGGCCTACAGATCCTGCCTTCCCCAGTGCAGTCTCTCTAGCCTCCTTGGGTTCTCAGCACAGAGCTGTTTCCAGGACTTCAACAGAGGAGGCGGCACACCAGGGACCAGATGGCTGGACAGGTTCAGAATCATGAACATGCTTGAGATGGCCTAAGAGAGAATGAGAGACAGGCGCATGGGAAAGAATGACATGACAGAGAGAGAGACCCAGAGAGTGCAGAAGCTGCAGAGACACGAGGAGAGACAGACCTAGAGAAGATGTTTAGGACATACACACAGATGGAGGACAGAGACAGACAGTGTCAGAGACAGAGTCTGAGACACATAATGGAAAACAGGTGAAGTGGATGGAGAAACATTGAGAGACGCTGAGAAAGAAGTGAGTGTTAAAAGTCCCTGGTATTGTCCAGATGAGAGAAGAACATGTGAGACAGACTGAGAGTGAATCTCCTAGAACAGGCAGTGTGTACATTAGCGTCCTGAGAACAGAATTCTGCTTTAGTCAACCATGAAGGGTACTTTTTGAGAGGACTTGGTTTTTCTCAGATACTCCATTTTTCTGGTGTCAGAAGGATAGTTGGAAAGTTGGCTTGTGGTGTATGTCTCTTTCTCTAACTGGGGATTGCAGTATTTAGGAGGAGAAACAGGACTGAAATTTCCCATGGGAATTGTTAAGCTTCTGGACATCACTGGGCTCAAATAAGTGTACAACAGTTTCACAAACAATATTTTCTTGCCCTCATCTCCCTCCTCAACCACACTTCTGTAAGGGACAAACATCACTGAAGTGTTTTCAAGGAAGGCAACATTTGCCCAATGGAAACACCAGAGAAACTTTTGCTGGGACTCATGAGAGGCAGAAGGGTCAGGATGTGATTTAGGACTAGGCATGCTTTTAGTAGGTTCTGTGATGGTAGCATGAAAATATCTAGAGCAGTTTAGTCAAATATCTATGCAAGCCGTAATCTGCAGTGTCTGATATAGCCAAAGGAGGAGGCATTGCTATTTGTCCTGTTTGCTGGAGTCCAGCAGAGATCCTGAGCACTAGACCTCCACAGGATCAGAAACTTGGTATTAAGGCTATTCACAGATTTAATTCCCCATACAGATTCTCTAGTTTGACACATGTCCATTGGTCAGATTGACTTGTATGTTGACTTGGGTGTGTCAGTGTTGTTTTGCCCCATAATCCCAAGTGATTGGCCTTGCTTGGCTGATCCTCTCAGAATCAGCAACAGAATTAAAGAGCAGAATTAAAATAGCTACCTGTCAAAGGGGAAACTGTCTCTTTAGCTGGACCAGCCATCTTAGAATTTAAGAAAATGTTTGAAGTCTGGTGCCAGTGGATGGCTCATGCCTGTAATCCTAGCTCCTCAGGAAGCTGAGATCTGAGGATCACAGTTCAAAGCCAACCTGGGCAGGAAAGTCCTTGAGACTCTTATCTGCAATAAACTACTCAGAAAAGGCTGGAACTGGCTCCAAGTGGTAGAGTGCTAGCCTTGAGCAAAAGAAGCTCAGGGATAGTGCCTAGGCCCCGTGTTCAAGTCCCAGGACTGGCAAAAAGAAAATAAATGAAAGAAAATGTTTGATGAACAATATTTTTAGGCAAGGACTGCTTTTACTCTTTTCAGTTGCTAGTTGGTTACACTGAAAATCATACTTGGGGCTGTGTGAAAATAGCTGAGTAGACACTAAGCTGCAGTGGTCCATTTTCTTTTTGTAGACAGCATATGGGTGGGAAATAAACTTGAACATCAGAGTTCAGGTCTGGGTTGTGGAAACAGATGTGCTTTGCAAGGAATGCTTACCCTCTCCAGATAATAATTCTGTGCTTACAGTCTATGTACAATACTTAACAGATGGTACAAATTTAAAGGTAAGGAGAATATAAGAAAGTATAAAGTGGCGAATACCAATTAAAATAGGCAAGAGAAGCTGGGCACTGGTGGCTCACCAGTGTAATCCTAGCTTCTCAGGAGGCCAAGATCTAAGGATTGCAGTTCTAAGCCACTCCAGACAACAAAGTCCATGAGACTATTATCTCCAATAAACCACCAAAAGAGCCAGAAGTAGAACTGTGGCTCAAATGGTGGGGCACTGAGTTCAAGTCCCAGCACAGGCACTAAAATAAAATAAATAGGGTGAAAGTTGTGTAATTCTTTAAAAAAGACTAGACCAAAGCCCCAAAAAATAAGTGCCTGGAGATGGGTACTTTACTTACAAGAGGGAAAGGGGGGGGCAAGGTGAGAGGAGTGTAAAACAATAAAGATGAGAAGGTGGGGAGAGTGTAGGCAAGAATTCATTGCATATACCACAGAATTCAGAAATATAAGGGATGGGGTGGGTTGAAGAGGGGTGAAGATGTTGAAGTGAAGACACACATAAAAATACATTGTATTAGAACTCAAAAAATTAACTCTCCCAAAAACCAATCCTCAAAGACCTCAAAGAAACAACCGCCCCATTAATAAGTGGGCTAAAGACTTAAAGAAAGACTCTGTGAAGAAGAAATAAGAATGGCCAATAGACACATGAAGAAATGCTCAACCTCTCTAGCCATGAAATAAATGCAAATCAAAACAACATTGAGATACCACCTCACCCCAGTTAGAATGGCTATAATCAAGAAATCTAATAACAACAGATGCTGGAGGGGATGTGGACAAAAGGGAACACTACTGCACTGTTGGTGTGAGTATAAACTTGTTCAACCACTTTGGAAAGCAGTATGAAGGTTTCTCAAAAGACTCCACATAGAGCTCCCCTATGACCCAGCAATCCCTACTCTGGGCACTTACCCAAAGGATAACAAACAAGGACACACTAAAGCTACCAGCACAACTATGTTTATCATAGCATTATTCACCATAACTAAGCTATGGAACCAACCCAGATGCCCCTCAGTTGATGAATGGATCAAGAAAATGTAGTGTGTGTGTGTGTGTGTGTGTGTGTGTGTGTGTGTACACAATGGAATTCTATGCTTCTATCAGAAAGAATGGTACTGCCCCATTTGTAAGGTAATGGAGAAACTTGGAAAAAATTGTATTAAGTGAAGTAAGCCAGACCCAAAGAAACATAGGTCCCATGGTTTCCCTTATTTGCAATAATTAGTATACATCTAGGATAATCTTAACAGACGAGCAGAATAGCTCAGTAGCTATGTACATATGGCCATATAAGATGACACTAAGTAAAATGAACTCCAAGACATGGACACAAGAGGTTTTTCTTTGTTGTTGTTGTTTTTAATGTACTATGTGATTTTTTTTGGTTTCATGTATATGTTTTTCCTCTTATGGTATATCCCCTGTTGTCACTGTACTTAATTTTGGTGCCCTGGCATTGCTAATTTGAATTAGGAAAGGGAAAGGGAACAACAGAATGGTGAGACAAAGAACCAATGCAATAGCGATATACACAAGATAATATGTTGAAAATGATCTGTACAACTTGGAGGTGGGGAGGGTGGGGAGAGGGAAAGCAGGGATAAAATGAGGGAAGGGGTAACAAGTTTGACAAGAAATGTACAGATTACCTTACTTATGTAACTGTAACCCCTCGGTACATCACCTTGACAATAAAAAATGCAATGTACATATAAACTGATTTGTTAAATGGCAAAAAATGCAATACATAAAAACTAAAATTAAGATAAGTTAGGGAAGGGGTGGAGGTAGGTTGGGAGGGATGGGTGAGAATGTTGAAAGAGTGACATTGATCAGGATTCACTGTATTCATCAACTGTTTTGGTGAGTGGCAACTCCTTTGTACAACTACTTAAAGATAATAAAACTAGTTTTAAAAACCAAAAAGTAGAAAAACAGGCAAGAGGAGAGACTTATGTACTGCATAGTTTGAAGATGTTTTATTTGAACAGACTTAGGTTAGAAGTAGTCACAGTCAAGAATTAGTTTTGTGATCTTTGATGTGTGGTTGAACTTCTCTGAACCTAACTTTCCTCATTTGCACACAGAGATAAAAACACGGGTTGAGCTTCTCTAATCTGAAACTCTAAGGATTTCAAAGCATCACTATGATACCATGGTGAAAAATTCCACAGCGGATCTCTTTTGACAGCTTATTGTTAAAATGCAGATGGGGTTTGGGCATAAACTCAGTGATAGAGGGTGAGTTTAGCATGCTTGGCCCTTGGTCCAGTGTTTACACAATCAGGTTTAGGTTATATGCATATTTGTATGTGGAATACAAATGAATTTTGTGTTTGTACCTGGATTCCATGACCATAAAAATCCCATGGTATACCTATGTGTATTTATGTATGTGTGTATATAAATGTGTGTATGCAAATACTCTAAAATCTGGAAATCATCCCGAGAACTTCTGGTCCTAATTAACTCAGATAAGGGTTGTCACACCCCATCCCCAGGGAGAACCCTTTCCTGACCACCTGAGCTGTGGGCCCCCATCTTGTTCCAGTCTTCCCATCATTATTTCATGTTGTCATTTTCAGTATGGCTCCCTGCCCCACAGGCTGAGTCCTCTGAGGATTGTTACACTTCAGGATATATTGCACAGAAGTAAATTCAGACAGTGTCTCAGTTATGCTTTCTGTCCGTCAAGATGTGTCTGTGTTTTCTTTTATTCCTAGAGTGTCCATAGTCCAGAACCACATGGGTGTTAGTGCAGTAGCCACATGTCCCCCTTCACAGTGGCGGGTACGGGGGTTCTCACCTGGAAATAGTCTACTGAAGGAACAGACATGGCAGTTCCTCTGCTTGATTTCCTGATCATTTAGAGGAATAAGAAGGTCTTCTGTCCCCACTCTGTTCTCAAGTGTCAAATATCAGCATGGACCCCGGCTTTTCTCCTTCATTGTGTATCTTGGAGAGCCCTTGACAGACTGGGCTTTGTCCTTAGGATGGGGCTACAATGGGTACTTTGGTGATGAGACCACTGCACAGAGTGTGCCTTCAGTAAAGACATGTTAGATGAATAGACCCTGGACAGTTAGGCTTTGTTGATTTGATGATGAAAGGTATAGATGGCACTGAGGCCGCTATCAGCAGGATCTATGACATGAACTTAGAGACCTTAGTGACCAAGTGGGCGGTTCGTTGGTAAGAAGAGACACTTTGGCTTTCTTCTGTTGATTTGGCTCATCTTCCTTTCTACCCCTCACCCTCAATCAGTCCTTTCATTGCTTTGGGACTGCTGTTATGTGTCTGTGTCTTTCTAGCCTATCTGACTAAACATTCCTAACTGGAGGACCCTGCATCACAGTCCTCCACCCAAAGTTGGCATCTTTGGGTTATATTGGTTGTTTTTTTTTTTAATGCTGATAAGAAGAGCATCCCTTCCATTCTAGACCAAATGTATACGTGTGTGTGTGTGTGTGTGTGTTTGTGTGTGTGTGTGTGTGTGTGTATTCTTATGAATGTGAGGGTGGTGGGACACACTTCCACATCTGTGCAGTGGTGCGTGGCAGGATCATGGATTCCTTTTTCCTAATATTGAAAAAGATAGGCTTGAAAAGTTCAAAACCCGTTCCTTGCCCAGATGTCTGTCATTTACCTGTGCGTTTTTGCCACTCATGGAAAAATATCATCATATTTAACTGATATTGTTCAATGAATTCTGTTCCTTTGATATGAAATGAATTCTTTTCCTAAGTATATTTTGTATCACCAAGGACAGCTAGATAAAGTATGTGTGATTGTTTTTAAAATTCAAGAGCAATAGAATTCTTCACGGTGTTTTGGACACAGTATGCAATTGAGTGTTTAGCTACTTATTCTTCCTCACCCACACTAGAACACAAGTTAATGGCAGCAAGTGTTTGAAGTGTGTTTGGGCAGCACTCTGGGCACTGGGAACACAGCCTATCATGGAAAAGAAATGATAAATATTACCTGAATTCTATACTGACTTGGACAGACATGTCCAGTTTCTAGAACATTCCTTTCTTTCTTTCTTTTTTTTTTAGGGGGGGGGGTCCGGTCATGGGGCCTGAACTCTGGGACTGGGCGCTGTCCCTCAGCTCTTCAGCTCAAGGCTAGCACTCTACCACTTGAGCCACAGCGCCACTTCTGTCTTTTTTCTTTTTGCTTATGTGGTGCTGAGGAATGGAACCCAGGGCCTCAGGCATGCAAGGCAAGTGCTCTACCACTGAGCCACCTTCCCAGCCCTCTAGGACATTCCTTTCTAAACATTGTCCCATGAATGCTTCCTAGCTCAGCTTCCAAGGACACTTGAGAGTCCAGAGAGAGGTAGTATGCCATTATTAGGGACATAGCATCTGGAGTTAGAGGGTTCCCAAGTAGAACTGTTCCTTACTGCTCCTGTGATCTTATGCACATTCCCTAATTTTCTCACTGTAGGAATGCTGCATGGATTCCATAGGCTTCAAATAGTGACTGAGGAGCCTGAGGCCTGAGTGACTCCATCTTGAGCTAGCTGTCATCTTCTGAGGTATGAGTTATGCAGCTGACCATGAGCCCAGCCTGGGAATGAACAGAAGAAGCAATTCTCTGGCACTAAGAACATAAACAATCCTTGGGAAAACCGCAGGCAGGCAGGTGCTGGAGGGCATGGTGACCAAGCAGTCAGGCCACAGGTGGTGTTTGTTTAAGAAAGGAACCCTGCGATTTACAACTTATCTCCTTGAGACTCCCTGTGGTGCAAGCCAACCAGTTTAAAGTATGTCAGCCCTCTGATCTAACCAACAACCTGTTTCTGCTTTGTAGTGTGCCAATCATACTATAGAATTGTATTATGATTTTCCCGCGATGTATAATAATTTGTTGTAAGATGCTATGATGTATACAAAGTCCCTGCCTTCCCTAAAAAAGTGTATAAAAAGTGCTATAACCCTGGGCTCAGGGCCTCTTAGCGTCACCAGTTACCTGGTGCGTGGAGGACCAAGCTCAAGCTTGCAATAAAGACTACTTTGCTTTTACATTGGTGACGGTCTCTGGTGGTCTTTTGGGTAAGGATTTCCGAATTCGGTTTTACAGTGACATGTTTATAAAGAGTCCCAAATTCCCCTTACATTATTTGATGGATATCTGTGACTACCCCCTGCAGTGGAGCTTGTGTGAAGACAGATAAACCAGAGAAATTCACTGGCCAGGGTTGGCTCCAACGCTAGTGGATAAGAAAAACAGGGAACCATCTTCAGTAGGGTTGGGGCTGCAAGAGGGTCAAAATCAGGGTGTTGTGGGAGTTCTGAGATAGGCTTTTGTCCAGGAGATGGAGAAGAGGACAGAAAACTACTTATGGATGATGTCTAAGCTGAGTTCTGAAGGATGAATAAGAAGTGAACCACTCTATTCTGGAATTTTCTTTTTCTTGTTTTGTTTTGTTTTGTTTCCGATCATGGGGCCTGAACTCTGGGCCTGGCCACTGTCCCTCAGCTCTTCAGCTCAAGGCTAGTGCTCTACCACTCAAGTGGTAGAGCTCAAGTGGTAAAGCACTAGCCTTGAGCCACAGCACCATTTCCGGCTTTTTCTGCTTATGTGGTTCTGAGGAATCGAACCCAGGGCCTCATGCGTGCAAGGTAAGCACGCTACCACTGAGCCATCTCCCAGCCCTATTCCGGAACTTTTTAGTAAAGATAGTGTGCTCATCCTTTAAACTGGCTCCCAGCTGAATGAGGAATGGGAGTGACCCAGCATTGGCCAGGGTGAAAGGAAAAGAATGCATATTGAGGGATTAGGGGACACTTGCTCATTGGGAAGATGCAAGAATAGAAAGTACCTTCTCATACTTGTATATTGCCACATGTGTTTGTGATTCCTGGACCCAATTGTAAAGAAAATGATTAGTGGTCCTTGATGGCATCAGTGGATCACAGATTATACCTGACCTAGACCCACCCTTTCTATGTATGTATGTTTGTATATATGTATGTATGTATGTATGTATGTATCTATCTATCTATCTATCTGTCTATCTATCTATGTATCTATGTATGTATGTATGTATCTATCTATCTATGTATTTAGGTATGTATGTATGTATGTATGTATCTATCTATCTATCTATCTATCTATCTATCTATCTACCTACCTACCTATCCTTTCTAGTGCTAGTCCTGGGGCCTGTGTGCTGTCCTTGAGCTTTTCTTTTGTTTTTTCCTCAAAGCAATTGCTCTACCACTTGAACTGTATTCAGCTCCACTGCTAGCTTTTTGGTGGCTAGTTGGAGATAAGAGCCTTATAAACTTTCCTACCCAGGCTGCCTTCAAACCAAGATTCTCAGATCTCAGCCTCTTCAGTAGTGAGGGTTGCAGATGTGAGCCACCAGCATCTGGCTTCCATCTTTGTTGTTGTTGTTGGTGGTGGTCATGAGTCTTGAACTTGGGGCCTGGGCACTGTCCCTGAGCCCTTTTGCTCAAGACTGGCACTCTAACACTTTGAGCCACAACACCATGTCCAGTTTTCTGGTGGTTAGTTGGAGATAAGAGTCCCATGGATTTTCCTGCCCAGGCTGGCTTTGAACCATGATCCTCAGAGCTCAACCTCCTGAGTAGCTTGGATTACAGAGGTGAGCCACCAGCATTCAGCTCTGGCTTCCGTTTTTGTGTGAAAAATTGCCATTCTACGTCTGATTGATGGAATTTCTACTTGCTCATAGCCAATAGCATAATTTCTTATTTGGTGAGCATTGTGGATGTTTGGATTTTGTTTTTGTGAGAACAGTGTAGTATAGTCATTAAGGACACTTGCTCTGATTCTATACAAATGTCCTTGTTCCCCAGTTCTACTGTGTGTATTGTATACATTATCCTGAGAAGGTAACTATTGTCTCCAATAAATAAGTTTGCTAATAGTAAATCACAATACCCAACTACTGGGCTGTACTTGTGAGGATATAACAAGGTAGTACAGGGAAAGTACGTGGACAGGAGCCTGGCTCATTTCCTATCATTATATCTACTGATGCCACTACGGGATACTTGGGAGGGAGGGCTTCATATAACACTTCATATCCTATAGGGAAGGACACCAAGATCCCCTTAGACTTCTCTGGTCAACCAGAGAGCCTTTCTTTCTCTGTTTACTTTCTCAGCTTTCCCTGGATGACCCTTCCCCAGAATGCTGTCCCAGCATTCTGAGAGAGAGGTTTCTCTCTCCAGGGAACATAAGTACACTTCATTTTATATTGTTTGAATCATTCCAATAAATTTCTAGCTTTTTTTATAGGACAGTTGATGCTGTACCTTGGCTTAGGGTGTGCCCCAGGTCAGGTCACAGAAGGTGTGACTTGGTGTTGCTTCTCCATGACATTGAATACTTCCCAAAGCCAAGCGCTGATGGTCCATGCCTGTAATCCTATCCACTCAGGAAGCTGAGATTTGAGGATTGCGGTTTAAAGCCAGCTTGGGCAGGAAAGTCTCTGAGACTCTTACCTCCAATTATAAAACAAAAAGAAAGTGGGCAGTAGAGCTGTGGTTCAAGTGACAGGGTGCTTGCCTTGACCACAAAAAAAGAAAAGAAAAGAAAAGAAAAAAAGAAAAAGTGAGGGACAGTGTCCAGGCCCTGAGTTCAAACTTTAGCCCACAAAAAATTATCTTCCTTAAGACCTGACTCCTGCCTCTCTCCAAAATCATCTCCTTATTCTCCAGATTTCATGGCTTCTACTCCCACCGGGGACCCTGCCACTGAAGTCTTTCTCCCTGTCCTTCCCCCCCGCCTCTCCCTCCCTCCTTCCGTCTATCTGTCTGTCTGTCTGCTGTCTGTCTATCTGTCTCTCTCTCTCTCATGGGCAAGACTTGGAAATCCTGTGTTAACACTTTTATTATAGTGCTTGAGATACCTAATTTGTATATAATTAAATAGATATGTGTATGCATGGAGTTAATTTGTATGGTCTATATGGAACCTATTTCCTAATTTATTTTTAATCTTATTTCTTTAAAATGATGCTTATGGTAGGAAAAAGAAATACCATCTAACCACACTGCATGTAAACCAGCTTGAAAAAGTTTAAGTGTCCCTTAGACCCAGCAGGTGGGGGTGGTCACTTGTTCAGTGAGCATCCTGTGGAATATCTGTTGGGTTGGAGTGTGCCTGAGCGTCATGCGTTGCTCTGCTCTACAGAGAGCCTTCCACCTCCACAGTGTTTCCTCCCTACAGAATTTCACATTGCCCACCAAGCAGTGTGATACTCCTTATGGTCCTCTGATAGCAGCTGCCCAGACAGAGACTCAGACTTTTTCCAATCTAATTAAGAGAACCACACATGAATGAAATAGAGGAGCCAGTGTTACATTGTGCACTGCCTTACATTTCTGTTGTCATTTTTGTTGTTGTTTTGCCTTGGGTCTCCCTCAGCTTTGTTGTTCATGGCTGGCACTCTACCACTTGTGTCATGCCTCCATTCCCACTTAACCATTTTCCTGGTTAAGTGGTGATGGACTCTGTTTGGGCTGGCTTTGAACTGTGATCCTAAGATCTCATCCTCCTTGAGTAGCCAGAATGACAGGCCTGAGCCACTGGCCTCCAACTAGTAACTTACCTTTTCAAAGCTACTTGCTCATCTGGGCTTCCTTCCTGGCTTTCTTTTCCACATGTCTCTGGCTCTGGAGAAATGAGATGATGGCAGTGGGGATGGCAGCAGGTCATCATACCAAATTGTGAGCTGTGTAAGAGGAACTCCTGAGAACACAAACTACACACCACAGCTTACTATTTGTGTGCCTAAGAATATGTATTGGGAGTGGGTTGGGAGGGATGGGTAAGAATGTCAAGAGGTGACATGGATCAAGATGCATTGTATTCATAAACAGCTTTGTATAACTACTTGAAGATAATATCTGTATTCATAATCAGTACATTTCTAATAATGGAAGCATCTATGCAGACAGATAGAAGTATTTGTATTCATGAACACAACATTCCTGATACAGTAATCCTCTGCCTAGGAAAAGTTCCAAAGGCTTTATTATTCATTTAGGCAACTGCTTGAAATTTTGCTATTCCTCAAGTGAAAGTTTCAAATGATATCTCTCGGTCTCAACCCCTGATGTCCTAATCAGCAGAGATATATACTACATGTTATTACTTATACATAGAACCTGAAACCATTGAACTTATTCAAGTAAAGAACAAGAGTGTCATTTTGAGGCTGAGCAGAGCTCCTCAGGAGGTTGAGTTCTGAGGATTGATTCCATGCCAGCTTTGGCAAGAAAGTCCAAGAGACTTATCCAATAAAAACTACCAAAAAGCCAGAAGTAGAGTTGTTGCTCAATGGGTAGAGCACTAACTTTGGGCAAAAAAAGCTCAGAAACAATGCCTTGGCTCTGCATTTAAGCCCCAGAAGTGGTAAGAACAGAAGAAAACAAGAGATGCCGGTCGCTGGTGGCTCAGGCTTGTAATTCTAGCTACTAAGTAGGCTGAGATATGAGGACGGCAGTTCAAAGCCAGCCCAGGCAGGAAAGTCTGTGAGACTCTTATCGCAAATAAGCCGGAATGCAGTGCTGTGGCTCAAGAGGTAGAGCTCTGGCCTTGAGCTGAAGATCTGAGGGACAGCGCCCAGAGTTCAAGCTCCACAACTGACAAGGAAGGAAGGAAGGAAGGAAGGAAGGAAGGAAGGAAGGAAGGAAGGAAGAAAGGAAGGAAGGAAGGAAGGAAGGAAGGAAGGAAGGAAGGAAAAAGGAAACAAAAGAGATATCACTCATATCCTGATTTCAAGGCCCCAGACTGTCACCACAATTTTTTTAAGGTCAGTTTTCAGAGGAAAAGCTTTAAAAGGATAAAAAATGTGTCCAGTTTGACTGCTTTCATTTCTTTAAGCAGACATCTACACAGCTAGCTTTCCCGATTTGAATTGAAACCTTCATCCAACACAGTATTTTAGTTGCCTGGACCGTTTTGTTTTAGTACGTTTTTTATTGTAAAAATGCTGTACAGAGGGGTTACAGTTACTTGAGCAAGGTAATGAGTACATTTCCTATTGAGCATTGCTGCTTCCTCCTTTGTTTTCCCCTTACTATCCCTTCCCTCCCACCTACCACGTCCCCCCACCCCTGCCAAAGTTGTAAAGTTTGTTTTCAACATAGTTTTTTGAACATCTCATTGTTACAATGGGTCAACCTGTATCTTTATTTAAGCATTTTGTTTTTTTTCCTTCCCCTCCCTGAATTAGAGAAATGTATATACAAGATGCAGGGCGCTGGCATCAAATACAGTGAAAACAGGGCTTATACCATGGGGAGGAACATACCAAAGAAACAAAAAAAAATCATGTGGTACATTATAAATACGTTAGAAACAATAGCAAGAAAGACAAAAAGATATTTGTGTCCCTATCTTGGGCTTCATTTCCCTTAACATCATCTTACATGGCCGTATGTGCATAGCTTTTGGCCTTTTTTTGCTTGTCCTTCACATGTACTAGTTATTGCAAATAAGGAAAACCATGGGACCTGTGTTTCTTTGGGCCTGCCTTACTTCACTTAACCTGATTTTTTCCAAGTCTTTCCATTCCCTAATAAATGGGGCAATGTCATTCTTTCTGATGGAGGCATAGAATTCCATGATATACATATATATATATCACATTTTCTTGATCCATTCATCTACTGAGGGGCATCTGTGTTCGTTCCATAGCTTAGCTATGGTAAATAATGCTGCTATAAACATAGTTGTGCTGGTTGCCTTAGTATGGCCTTTTTTGTGATCATTCAGGTAAATGCCCAAAAGTGGGATTGCTGGGTCATAGGGGAGCTCTATGTGGAGTCTTTTGAGGAACCTCCATACTACTTTCCAAAGTGGTTGAACAGTAGGATTCCCTTTTGGCCACATCCCCTCCAGCATCTGTTATTAAATTTCTTGATTCTAGCCATTCTAGCTGTGGTGGGGTGGAATCTCAATGTTGTTTTGATTTGCATTTCTTTTATGGCTAGAGAGGTTGAGTATTTCTTTATCTGTCTATTGGCCATTCTTACTTCCTCCTCAGAGATGTTTCTCTTTAAGTCTTTAGCCCACTTATTTGTCAGGCAGTTGTTTCTTTGAGGATTTGCTGTTGGGGGATTTAGTTTTTTGAGTTCCAAGTATATTTTAGATATGAAACTCTTGCCCATTGTATGGCTAGTGAAGATCTTCTCCCAATCCGTGGGCTTTCTATTGATCTTGCTAGCTATGTCCTTTGCCATGCAGAAGCTCTGCAGCTTCATGCAATCCCATTTGTCCAACCTTTCTTTGATTTGTTGTGTTTCTGGGTCTCTACTAAGAAAATTTCGGCCTGTGCCAAGGAGACCTAGGGTTTCTCCTATTCCTTCCTGTAATATTTTCAGGGTGTCTGCTTTATTTCCGAGGTCTTTGATCCACTTGGAGTTGATTCTTGTGCGGGGTGATATATAAGGATCTAGCTTTAGTTTTCTACAGGTGAATAACCAATTTTGCCAGCACCATTTACTGAAGAGGCAGTCTTTCTTCCATTTATTTTTTTAGCTCCCGCATCGAAGATTAGGTAGCTAATGAACCCACAGATAGGTCTGTGGGTTCATTTTTGGGTTTTCAGTTCTATTCTATTAGTTGGGCCATTTTTTTCAAGCACGAAGAGCGGGAGAGGAGTTTGGCAATTTTGCGGCTTGGCGCAATACTGCCATCTAAAGACTAGAGAAACCCAAAGCCATCACACAGGATGGATGCGCCACTGTATTTACTTTGGTTTTCCTGAGCTTAGCTCTGAAGGATCCTGCACCCCGCCCAGGTGAAAAACAGAATTGCCAAGAGCAGTAATACCTCCAAAGGACCAGGAGAACAAATCACCGGGAACGAAAGCTTCTACATGGAGTCTTTCAAAGCACAGGTCGACAATTGTTAATAGATTGAATGGTCAAAGAACCACATTTGGGTAGGTTTTGTTGCCATCTAATAGCTAGAGAAACAGGGATTCACTCCTGCGAGGGGAACTTTCATGGTCTTTTGCTCTATTATTCCTAAGCTTGGCACTGAAGGATTCTGGATCAAATGACGGTAAAATAGAGAACCATCAGGAGAATCAATACCTCCAAGCACACTGGGAGAACCATTGCTGGGGAAGGCACCGTTCCAGAGTTCTGCCTTTGGAGTCACAGCAACAGCATCTAAACATCTTTTGTGTACCACAAATTTTCAGGCTCTGGGCTATGATTGGCAGCTTCAGGGTCTAGGTATCAGCTCTCAGATTTCTGCCTGTGTCCTTCTTGGGTGGCTCTATCAATTTTTTTTTCTTGGGGGGGTCCGGTCGTGGGGCCTGAACTCTGGGCCTGAGTGCTGTCCCTCAGCTCTTCAGCTCAAGGCTAGCGCTCTACCACTTGAGCCACAGCACCACTTTCGACTTTTTTCTTTTTGCTTATGTGGTGCTGAAGAATTGAACCCAGGGCCTCAGGCATGCAAGGCAAGCACTCTACCACTGAGCCAACTTCCTAGCCCCGACTCTATCAATTTTTTCCCCTAGCCTGCTATTGTGTATTATCCTAGGCCTGGGATTAGAGGTATGAAAGACTTGATTGCTGCCTGATCAGCAATGAGTATTAGATACTAGTATTGGAGATGTACAGACTCTGCCTGATCACCGTCACTCCTCAACCTTTGGGATCTGCTCCAGCCCCGCTGGATATGCTTCTCCCACTCATCACAGCCAGCAGAAGCTCCTCAGTCACACTCAGACTTCCTGAGCCATCACCTTGTGATCACAACTGCAGGCCTTAGAGTTCTCTTGGCTGAACAGCTACAGTTATAACTTCCTGTTGGAGAATGTTGTGCTATTCTTCCCCTGAGTTTCCCCTTCTGACATAATGTTCTCATCATAAGTGAGGGAGACTGGCAAGGACTTTACTGTGCCTTCACATAGTTTCACCAGAGTCCTCCAATCTTAGGTCACTTCTTGCTGCTGTCACTATGATTTCAAGGACAGAACTCAGTAAAGGCTAATGGATTGCACAGTAATGGAATTTTACTTGGGCAGGTTTTGCTGCACTGCCTGGTCCATTAGTCGTTATTCAGTTTGATTCAGGTGTCGTTGATCAACATGAATTTTAATTTAAGAAAGTGTTTAAAAAAAAACTCAGACCATGTGAACAAGTCACCATTTTTCTCTGCTAGATGAAAGTGTTGCACCATGGTAAATGTATGGTCAGGCCCTTCCTTCATGCTCAAAAAAAGGAATAAAAGTTGTGCGCTTTTACTTAAAAAAAAAAAACTATACTGGCCTTTTAAAGCAAAAACAAAAACCAGCAAATGAAAATTCCAACAAGCTGCAACTCCTGGGATAGTGGCCAGGTAACTTGCTTGGATGGATGATGTTGGGGTAGATGAAGGAGTGTGGTATTGTACTCATGAATTAACAGGTTAAATTGAGACACCTTCGTATAACCACTTGAAGATAACAGAGTATTAGACCATGCATATGTAAAAAAATATCCTATTAGAAAGCATTGCAAAATAATTTAGTTAATATAACATAATCCATTGAAATAAAGCTACATTAATAATATTTTAAAAATTAATGGGGTCACCGAATATTTCCTGTACATTTTGTGAACATGTCTGGTCAGCCCCTTTTACAACTGCTAGCCAAGAGTAGGGGTACCAGCTCTAGTATTTGACAGGACTCTGTAGTCATGGGACCTTCTGGACCATGTAGAATGACATACCCTTCAAAAGATGAGTAAATAAAGAAGTTGTAGTACACACACACACACACACACACACACACACACACACACACACACACACACACACACACACACGTACACGCACACACACACACTGGAATATCTCTTAGATCCTTCCATTTTGGACAACAAGGATGAACCAGGTCAACATTATGCTTAGTGAAGGAACAGAGAAAATAGAATAGAATAGAATAGAGTATGCCTCCAGTTATTCTACTCATTTAAAGTGGAGATTCGTTAATCCAGGCATGTAGGTCTCTTTGAACTACTTTCCGTATTTCTCTCAGAAGGAAAGATAGAACCTTCCAATTCCTCTCATGTTCTGCTGCCACTCAAGAACATTTTACATTTTATTTATTTATTTATTTATTTTATTGTGAAAATACCGTACAGAGGGGTTACAATTCCATGGGCAATATAATGAGTACATTTCTTATCAAGCATTATTGCCTCCTCCTTTGTTTCCCCTTCCCATTAAATGATTTACCTGGGAGTTGATTCTCTGGAATGATCTCCATCAAAGCCCTGAGGTCAACAGCAGGTGGTCTTGATGTCAATGGCCACTTTCTGTCCAGCCTAGAACCTGCCTCAAGTACCAGAAGCAGGTATGTTATCCACCAGCAATGCGAAAATTATCTGTATTCATTTTCTACACTATTAGGCTGTTAATGACTGCTACATTAATAAGAGTTTACATACATAATAAAGTCTTTGAAAGACAACTCAGACAGCAGTGCCTTATTCCTTGAGTCATATAATGTCACTTCAGAAACAAATTGGAGCTGTGCATGATGACTATTGCCTGTAATCTAAGCTACTCAGCAGGCAGATATTGGGAGGATTATGGTTCACGGCCAGCCTGGACACAAAAGTTAGCAACACCCAATTTTACTAAAAAAGCTGAAGGTGTGGCATGCACCTATACTCCCAACTAGGAGGTAGTTAAGACTAGCCTGGAAATAAAAAAAAAAATTGAGAATATATCTGAAAAAAATATTGTTTTAGGAACTTTGATAGAAGTATTAGGGTGCCTCTCTAAGAAGTGGGATGCCCCGAGGCCACACCCCAGTGTTATCAACAAAACAACTAAAAACAAAAAACAAAACAACAACAAAAATCCTCCAAATGAACTTGTGTCAATGCTATATGGAAAATGAATATATGACAGCATTTTCTTAATTCAGAGTATGTAAAAACTAACATCTTTTGATAGCTTCTTATTTTAACAAATACTTTATACATTGGAAATAGTAGTTCATAGTATACATAGTATCCTATGTATACATAGTATACTAGTATATACATGTATATAGTATATATATGTATATGCATATATGTATAGTACTAGTATATACTATACATGTATAGTATACATAGTATTCATAGTATACAGTCTGAGACAGTAAAATAGATTCTGGTAGAAGCTCTAACAAATATTCTGGAATTCTGGTCAAATCTTGTAACTGATTTTTAAGTAGTATATTCTACCTCCGATTTTAAATAGTATATTCAGATAAGGTAATATAAAATCATTTTAATGCCAATTATTGCATTCACCACTTTTATTGCATAAACTGTATGGACAGTATTCTTTTTTTTTTTAAATGTATTTTATTTTATTTGAGAACATACTGTACAGGGGGGCTACAATTACATGGGCAGGATAATGCATACATTTCTTACCAAGCATTGCAGCCTCCTCCTTTGTTTACCCTTCACTTCCCTTCCCCGCCTCCCCCCTCCCCCCACCCAATTTTACCCCCCTCCCCCCACCCAATTATACCCCCCTCCCCCCCCCCACACCGACATTGTAAAGCTGGTTTTGACATGACATTTTGTACTTCTCATTGTTGCAACAGTGGACAGTATTCTTTTCAGGCTTTGTTTGACATAATATATCTCCTTGAGTTACCTTTGAACATCTGAACTGAGATTCTGTTTTTCCAAATGGAGAAGTCAAGAGACTGCTCCATGGTATCTTTCTGTTTGGAGACAGTGAATGCATGTTCTGAGATTCTGTCAAATTCTAAATTCCCCAGATCTTACAGAATACTTTTTCTTCCCCAAATGAAGTCTGGAGTAACTGATAAAAACAGCACAGGAGAGCCTACTTTCTACTTTTTGTGGCTGTTGAAGCATTAAGTATGCACACAGTTAACCAATTTTCAAGGTGGATGTGACTAAAATACCAGTGTTGTGTATATTCCC
The DNA here is from genome assembly GCF_024711535.1 of Dipodomys merriami. Classification (NCBI taxonomy): domain Eukaryota; kingdom Metazoa; phylum Chordata; class Mammalia; order Rodentia; family Heteromyidae; genus Dipodomys; species Dipodomys merriami. The sequence continues at coordinate 83,721,443 of NW_027204492.1, forward strand.
TGCCTGGGTCAGCCTATACAGCAAATATAATATAACATTGTAAGTACCATAAGCCATACAATCAACACCAGCTACAACATGGTAATTCCTATAAGTTCCTGCCTTTAGATATCAGTGGACAGAATCAGAATTTAAAAGACCATTTCAGTAGTCATCTGAAATATCTTTTTTAATGTGTTTTCCAAATTGGTGATTAATAGTTACAGGAGCTTCCAAATTTAACCAATTGGTTTTTTTTTTTGGTCGGATTTGGGGTTTGAACTCTAGGCTTGGGCGCTGTCCCTGTGCTCTTCAGCTCAAGGCTATCGCTCTACCACTTGAGCCACAGTTCCACTTCCGGTTTTCGAGTGGTTTATTGGAGATAAGAGTCTCACGGACTTTCCTGCCCGGGCTGTCTTTGAACCGCGATCCTCAGATCTCAGCCTCCTGAGTAGCAAGGATTACAAGCGTGAGCCACCGGCGCCCGGCCAAATTTAACCAATTTTTAAGAAGGACATTAGTATCTGGGCACCAGTGGCTCAAACCTATAGTCAATTCTAATTACTCAGGAGGCTGAAGATTGTGCTTTAAAAACATCCCCTGGAGAAAAATCCATGAGAGGGGCTGGGAAGGTAGCTCAGTGGTAGAGCACTTGCCTTGCATGCATGAGGCCCTGGGTTCGATTCCTCAGCACCACATAAGCCAAAAGAAAAAAGCCAGAAGTGGCGCTGTGAAGAGCTGAGGGACAGCGCCCAGGCCCAGAGTTCAGGCCCAAGGACCAGACCCCCTCCCCCCAAAAAAAGAAAAGAAAAGAAAAGAAAAAACAAAAATCTATGAGACTCTTACCTCCAATTAACCACCAAAAAGCTGAAAGTGCAGCTGTGGCTCAACTGGTAGAGTGCAAGCCTTGAGTAAAAAAAAAAAAAAAACACAAAAACTCAGTGATAGCACCCATTCCCCAAATGCAACCCCCAGGATGAGCATGCACACACACACACACACACACACACACACACACACACACACACACACGCACACACAAACTCTCTCTCTCTCTCTCTCTCTCTCTCTCTCTCTCTCTCTCTCACACACACACACACACACACACTCACATAGAACATTAACTTGTATTAGTCTTTCCAATGTTTTTACATTGCTGAGCGACACACATACAAACTTGTCATGAGCTCTATGTTTATTAGCCTAGTGAACATGATTAAACTCTATGATTGGAAAATCACATAAACATGGCAAATTTTGTTATCATCCTCTATTATAACAAATAGTATTAGCAACAGAAGAAAAGTAAGAAAAAGCCAACACAGGCACTTAGTAATGGGAGGGGTATCAATGATCAGTAAAAGTAATACATATACTACATTAAACACATTTCTCTTCTTAAATTCAGATAAAGACCGCGTGTCCACGAGTTGATGTAAGACTGATAGATATGGAAAGAGTCCAATATATCACATAATTGAAAGGCAGTCGATTTGTATCAAAGAATGGTGGTGCACATGTGTAACCTATGCTCAAATTGTGGTCAGGGACCAGCCTGGTCCACTCAGCTCCCCACATGCAGTACTAGGACAGCCCAGTCTGGTGGGCAGTGGGATTGCTACTCAAGAACAGCACGAACCCTCCAAACCTTGAAGGCATCCTTACTTCAACAGCTAGAGGGCGCCCATGTTTCAGGATCAGATCACCCAGTCTAGGTGGTTATTAGGCCTAGAGCAGCAAGATACTGCCTGGAAACAGTCCCTGATGGCAGAACCTGGGCTTCTCTGCCCTGGAAGAGCAGGATCCTCGGGTGCCAGGTCCATGGTAGGCAGAGGCTAGCCCAGCAGAGACAGCACATTTTCCACGTGGTCTCCCTATCCTCATTCTCTCCATCCCTTATCTCTTTCATTCTCTGTCACTGTCCTTGTATCAGGACACTAGTGGTACCTTACTGGGGCTCAATCTAGTATGGATCCCACATAGGGTGACTTTGTAGGTATCTGCATAGCAAGACAGCATGATTGTCTTGTTTTGTGGCCTGCAGGTAGAGTGTGATGTCTCTGACTGATTTGAGGGTCCTTGTGACAACTTGACAAGTGTTTGAGGGCTTGGGGGTCTGCGTGCAGGGTATGAGGCCTTTGAACTATGGAGGGCTTGCATCCAGGATGAGAGCTCTATGCTGCTCGGGTGCATCTGCCCTGGTGTGAAGTACCTGGTAGGTGTTAGATACTGTGTATACAATTTACTACCTGCATAGTTCCTACCGTGAAGATTAAGAATTAGGGTTTGGGGTCAAACTGAAATTTGAAGTGCAGGATAGACCTTTGGGCATCTAAGGGTTCTTCTGTACTCTATCCTGTGAGAGCATAGAGGTTATCAAAACCTAACAGTTAAGTCTAACCTTCTTGGGATCTGGATCCTCAGAATGACCTTCATGACCTGGAGATAAGCCTGTGTTCCAACAGCTGAGGTTGTTGGCATATTGTGGGGTTGACTTTGTCTAGGATTGCAAATCTGGGCCACATGGAAATCTGTGGTCCCTTAGATGTTGCTTGCATGAGGACTCCCTGGTCCTTGTCCCTGTGCAGTCAGCTGTTCCATGTGTCTCTGTCCCAGGGTATGGGCTGGGTAATTCTGTGGCTTGGGGGAACTCAGAGTGAAGTCTTGGCCTATGAGCCATCTGCTTATCTGTATGGATTAAGAGATTGCTAAAAACGGTCGTAAGCCTATTTTAGAATTGTACATCCCAGGGCTGGTATTATGTCTCTCTCTCCACTCACTGAGCTTTCTGAGGAGGTTCAGTTCTACAAATCATTCGGCAGCCTGTGTATCTAGTTTAGGATCCTCACAGCTGGGCTCTCTTGGGTCAATACCTGGGTTTGATGTGTCATGGAGTTGTTTGGAGTTTGTGACCTCCAGTGGGAGTGGCTTTCCCCACCTACATTTCATAGCCTGTCTCCCAGGTACCTGTTGGGACCACATGAAGGTCTACCTCTTGGGAGCATCTTTCCAAAGGTCAATTTGGCCTTTATCTGAGGAGGTTTCCTGGCATTTCATCCAACCTCTTCACAAATATCTTTGGATAGAGGAGGGTGGGACTGGGGTGGGGGTGGGGTTAAACTCAGGACCTGATTTTGGCTAGGCAGGTGTACTACATCCCCAACCACACCTCCAGCCCTTTTTGGTCTTGTTGTTTTTATTGTTATTCATCTTTGAATTAGTATGCACTGATAATATGAGAGGGCTTCATTATGATATTTACATACATAAAATGTATGCACATAGAACAAATTATTCTTTATACTGTAGTCTCATTTCTCTTTTCCCTTTTCAAACAGTGTTCAGTTTCATTATGCTCTGATTAACTTTGAGGTACAGTCTCGCTTTTTCCACCCAGGCTGGCCAGAAGCACCAATCTCCCTATTTATGCTTTGTATTATAACTAGGACGCCAGATGCACACCTCCATGCCTAGCCTTTTCTAATTAGGTGTCTTGAGAATGTTTTGTCTGCACAGGGTTCAAAATCAGTTCTTTCCCATGTTCACCTCCCCAGTAGCTAGGATTACAGGCAAGATTCACCAATATCTAGCCTAGACACATAATCTTGGAAAGAAGAACCCAGGGCTGGGGAACAAAAAGAGCTACAGCCAAATGTCATCTGTGCCCACGGGACACAATGAGCCTGACCAAGTGTTAGTTGACCTATACCAGCCTAGTACACAAATCAACTAACAGAAATGTGGGTAGGGTCAAAGAAACAGCAAAGTGCTCCAGAATGTATTCATCCTTGCCCCTATCATGGTTCTGAGAACTGACTCAACACATTCGGCACCATGCAAAAAGGTTCAAAGACAGAGAAAACAACTTTGTTCCTGTCTGCACTACTCCCTATCAGTGACAAAGACAGGCCACTGACTGTCCACTGCACTAGTCGGGGTGAGATGGCAGGTGAAGGTGAGTTTCTCCCTGGCACCTGTGTTTCTAGTGGATTGTCACATGATAACTCTTTGTCTGATGCCAAGCAACCACATACTTCTTTTTTAGCTGACCAAAACTCAGAGAGTTATGAATGTCTGTGGGGCAAGCCTACCAGCCAAAAGCACCTATCAACTGCATTCTTTGGAAGAGTCCTTCTTGATGACATGTGAGCCTTGCAGAAACTCACCTTCCTGCCTCCAAGCTTTGCTTGCTGTGGAGCCCACTGCTTTCTGCTGTGGGTATGAAGTCTAAGGGAAATATCATCAACTGCAGGATAGGGAAAGCAAGTCACAACCCATTAGAAAGATGCCAGAACAGGTCTAACTACTTTTCTCTCATTCCACGATGCAGAAGAGGACTGCTCAAAGGTGGAGGAGATATCTCAATGTACATGTATTTTTTTTCTTTTTTGCCAATACTAGGGCTTGAACTCATGCCTGGGTGCAGTCTCTTAGTGTTTTGTTTTTGCTCCAGGCTGGTGCACTACCACTTGTGCCACACCTCCATATCTGCTTTCAGGTATCTAACCAGAAATGATAGTCTCACAGACCTTCCGGCCTCAGCTGGCTTTGAACCATGATCCTCAGATCTCAGCTTCTTAAGTAGCTAGGATTATAGGTATCAGCCATTGGTGCCAGGTGTTCAATGAGATTTCTTGATGATCATCATTTACGTGTGTGTGTGTGTGTGTGTGTGTGTGTGTGTGTGTGTGTGTGTGTGTGTGTGTTAGCTTATGCTCTGTCACAAACCTGGAAATCATCCCAGGTGGAATGTCAAGAAGAGGGTCCTAGACTAGACTTTTGGGGTGGGACAGTGAAACACTGGAGGATAGAGGCAGACAGTGAAACCACAACATGGTATCTGGCAAACTGTATAGTATGCTAGAAGGTGAAGGGCTCTGTGATTATCAAGGTAGAGGAGGGGGAGAGAAGAAGGAGGAAGGAGAAGGAAGCCAGAAAGGAAGGATGACAGGAAGAAGGGCAAGAGAAAGCTATTTAGATCATGGGAATGGCATAGGAGATAAGGGTATAGCTGGGTGACCTCCAGGGTAGAAAATGGAAGTTACCAGAGGAAGTCACTGGAGGTGACATTCTGACATGAATGTGATAGGAAATAAGAGTCAGCCAAGTTGGCTTTCCAGAGGCAACGACTAGGAAGGAAGGAGAATCTTAGGCAGAGCCCACCAGTCGGGCACAGGCACGGTACTAGGGCAATCAAGGAAGAGAGAGAGAGAGAGAGAGAGAGAGAGAGAGAGAGAGAGAGAGAGAGAGAGAGAGAGAGAGAGAGAGAGAGAGAGAGAGAGAGAGAGAGAGAGAGAGAGAGAGAGAGAGAGAGAGAGAGAGAGAGAGAGAGAGAGAGAGAGAGAGAGTTATATGGCAGTGGTAACATCTAGGGGCCAGGGGAGCAGGGTCAGATGGAGGAGCTTCTGCTTGGTCATGTAGACAGAGAGGGAATATTATTGGTCACAGAGGCTGTGGGGAAGTCTGTGGGGCTGTTGCGCCTAAAGGAGGAAGAAAGTGGGGAAGGAAGAGTGAGAGAACTGGAGGGTTTAGTAAACCTGCCAAGATTAGAACCAGGTGAGTCTGCCTCACAAGTTTATCTGGGTTCCTGTCCTTATCTCACATGACATCAGTCTGCACTGTAGCCACAGAACCACATGCCCAATTAGCCGGCCTAAATCCACTCAACAGTCCTCCTTCTGAATAGAGGTTTGAGGCACCTACTATGTGCACTGCACACAAGGCACAAGGCAAAGGTTGGTAACTCCAGAATCCTTTCTACTGCAGAAATAGCAACTACTCAGGATGGATCAAGTAGCTAGAGTAAAGGACCTTTTATCGCTAAAGAATGAAATTCTAAGCACCAGCTAGCTAGACAGCACCTGTCTAGATACAAGACAGGGTGCACAGGGATGCTTTACAGCCAGTTCCTTGCAGACAGAGGTTTCTACTCAGGGGTGGTTCTGAGGAGAATGTCCTCAGAGGTAAAGTCTCTGTCCCCCAGGAACATGATGGAGGGTATCTCACCTTCCTATCCTGAAGGGACTGGTGGAGGACTGGCTCAGGATGGATGTGCTGGGTGAGGACAAGCTCATGAGGGAGGCACTTGGATTTTACATACCAGATAGTGAAGGCAGGTGAAGAACAGAGATGTAGACAGGTAGTGCCAGGATTCTATCCCCAGCCTTGCCCCCCCCCCCTAACCTTCAGGGTATGTCCAACTCTGCAGCTATGCTGAAGCCACTACAAACACTTTCTCTGGATCTGTTTGCCTCTATATTCTTGCCCTTTAAAGAGACTGACATCGAAGGGATTGAGATACAACATGGGGGTGGAGGAAGATTGACAAAATACCTCTGATATGGCAGTGCCTCCCCCAGGGAACCCTACAAGATCAAGTCCTGCTCAGCTGTTAGTTCTGAAGCAAGCTTTTCTCACAAAGGGACTTTAGGGAAACTGTGTCAGCACTATTAATGCTTAGAGGGAGGGGAAGGCGGGAAGAACAAAGTGTACTGTAACTTTTCCTGATGGCTTTGCCCTAACAGGTACCTGTGTTCCACAAGTCGACAAGTGTGACAATGATGAAGAGAACCTCATCATCGGGCACAATGTTTGTACCTGAGCAGGGTAACAAAAGCAAAGGGTGTCATTTTGAATGTAAAGTGACCTTGTTTGGGAGTCAGACAGAATTAGTATGTGATTCCCAGGCCCACCTAACTTCTTTCCGTTTGCTCCCTTGTCTGTAGATGAGAGTTTGGATACTTACTTCTCCAGGCCTTTGGAAATACAAACTACACATGTGAACAACACAGTGGGTCCTCAATAGGCAGGCTTCAGGAAGATCCATTCGCATCAGGCTACATGGGAGAGTAGAGACACATTAATGTGGACGGCAAGGCACCAGGGCCCATGGGAATAAGCCTACTCTATAGCCAGAGTAGGAACAGTGTACTGAGAGGGTGATTGCTAGAATGGAGCCATCGTGAATGAGGCTCATCCTCACAGTGTGCTCTGTATCAGGCAGAGCCAACTGTGGTTCTTGTCTTCTCCCCCGAATAGTGTAAAAATTGATGTAGTTTTATCACAGGGTTTGTAACCAATACTGAGGACAACTCAGGGGTTGCCTCAAAGCATTGAAGAATCCCTTGGAGGGTCCATTTGGGTGGGAAAACAGCTGATGTTGGCCTTGGGATAACTGTTTGTTTTGCAAGGTTAGTTAAAATTAAATTAAATTAAAAGCTAATTAAAATTAAAATAAAAAAAAATAAAATGTCTCTCTGAGCTAGGGAATGTCTTGTCCTACTCCTTTTGCTTTATCATTTTCAGGGAGGGCTCATGTCAATGAAAGGTTTCTTTTCAACTACCTGGGAACAGAGATCAACACTCAGAGGACTGAAAGTTCCTGTGATTACAAAACAACCCCGTCTCATGGTAGACAGGGGTAGCGTCTCCCCAGTAAGCTGACAGGCCAAAGCAGCTCCATAGAGACCATGATTTCCACTTCTGGGTTGCTCTGCCTTGGCTGCAGCTCGAATACATGCAACTTCTTGATTCTGCTTTCAGCGTCAGCTTCTTCCATCCAGGTCAAAAGGAAAAAAGAACACTGAAAATAAAAATCAAACAGCAGGCATGTGCCTTAGCCTCCTAACTCTAAACCAGAACCGATCACCTAGCCTATCCTTTAGCAGCAGATAATCTGCTCTCTGGAGAGATCTTGTCTGGCCAGCTCTCTGTGGTGCCTAGCTGTGCACTGGCCATTAAGACGCAGAAAAAAAAATGGCTGCAGCCTCCTTGCTGTGTACCACTGCAGCAGCATGACATTTACTACCCACCCACTAAGCTCATGTAAGCACTTTAGGCTTTCTCTAAGCTGCCCCTCCAAATTCCTCCAAATTCTTCCACTGACTAACTACAAGGGCTCCTCCACATCTTCACATATATAGTGACATCAGTGTGTGTCCCACTCCTGGGTGCCAATTTTATGTTATTCAGCTACATGGTAGTATAATAAAGTATCTGAAGCAAGTGTGGAGGAACGGGTCATTGGGCATCCTCTTCTAGTGATTTCAGTCTGAAATCAGAAATCCCCATGGTTAGGCTTCTGATGAGCATGATAGGAATGACAAAGTAAACAGATCATAACACAGCCCCAGTGCCAACACCAAGAAGAGCCCAAATCAGGGATTGTTTGCCTTCAGGACCATGTCCCAAGGACGAAGGACTTGCCAAGGCCCCACCTCCTAAAGCTTCCAACATCTCAAATAATGCCACTCTGGTGAATCATCCTTCACCAGATGAACCTTTGTGGGACACTTACTGTACTGTGTGGCATTTATTTGTGGTGGTGCTGAAATCCAGGGCCTCATGTGGGCAAATCAAATACTCAACCACTGGAGCATTTCCCCAAGAACTTTTGTTTTTATGTTGTTTGAGTTAAGGACTCAGTAACTTTGCCTAGGTTGGCCTCAAACGATTCATCTTTCTATATTTTCTGTTCCCTAGAATTTAGACTTTTTTTTTAATAACTAGAATTTAGACTTTTAAGTTGACTGTGTCTCCTAAAACAAGAGAGATGGCACTGTGGTGAGGGTGCCTCTTAGTGGAGTCCATTGTTCTCAGTTTATGGGGGTGGGGCTAGCCTGGGCAGGGCCCCTGAATTTTCTTCTGGGAGATTGATAACTTTTAGTTTTCTAATCTTAGCTCTTACATTTAGGTCTATGATGCATTTTTGAGCTAGTTCTGAGGCTTGAACTCAGAGCCTGCATGCTGTTTGCCAGCATTTTTGTTCAAGGCTAACACTCTAGGACTTCAGCCACAGCTCCACTTGTAGGTAAGAGTCTCACAGACTTTCCTACCTGGGCTGTCTTCAAAGTGTGATACTTGAATCTCAGCCTTCTCAGTAGTTAGGAGTGCAGGTGTGAGCCACTTGCACTCTCGGTTTTTAATTTGGTTTATTTTTTTAATGATGCATTAAAAATATTTGCATGTGGAATTAGATAAAGGTTACAGTTTAATTATTTCCATGCTGATGTGCCATTATTTCAGCACCAGCCTTTCCTACTGAACAACCATATCAGGCATTGTAGAAACTCAGGTGCAGGGCTTTAGTATTTAACACTCGTGTCCTCTCTCCTCATGGCAATAATGGTAAAATAAGGTGTGAATTCGAGGGTGTGAGTCATTTTTTTTACCTGTTATGAAATTGTTAGGGTATTCCAATAAACTTACCAAGTTTACTAAAAAGAGTTGCCAGGATGTTTCTCCCAAAACAGTGTGTGTGTGCGCATGCATGCTTGAACTCCAGGCCTGGGTACTGTCCTTGAGCTTTTTTTTTTTCTTATGTCTAGCACTTTATCACTTGAGCCATTTTGTCACTTGTGCCTTGTTTTGGTTGTTAATTGGAGATAAGGGTTTCATGAACTTTCTTGCTAGGGCTGGCTTCAGACTGTGATCCTCAGATCTCAACCTCCCAAATAGCTAGGATTATAGGCATGAGCCACTACAGCTAGCCAGATTAATTTCATTTTATACAGAAAGAATATTTTAAAGTAATGAGATAAGAATCAATTAGGAAATACATTGTATATGACATATACAAATTATATGCACATGTATTTATCTACTGAGTTACATACAAACTAGGGATCTCAGGCAATGCAACAAGAAAAATCCCAACTTAAGATGTTATCAGTCTCTGAGTGCAGGTGACTCACACCTGCAATCCTAGCTATTTAGGAGGCTGAGAACTTAGGATGGAAAGCCCAGGAGACTCTTATCTCCAATTAACTAGCAGAAAAGCTGGAAGTGGAGCTGTGGCAGAGCATTGAACAGAAAAGCTTAGGAACAGTGCCTAGGCCCTGAGTTCAAGCCCCAGGACTAGAACACACACACGCACACACACACACACACACACACACACACACACACACACACACACACTATTATCAGTCAAAAGGTTTGGACGCCATCTCTTCACCTATTACTGGTCTATGGATTAAGATCTACTCACAATAAGAGTCTGGCCTCCCCGCCCTTCCCTCTCCCTCTCCCCCGCCCTTACTGAAGCTTGAACTCCACCTGAGCACTGTCCCTATTTTTTTTCTGTCAGTGATGCATTCTACCACCTGGGCCACAGCTCTGTTCCTGGCTTTTGGGTGGTTCCTTGGAGATAAGAGTCTCAGAGACTTTGCTGCCTGAGCTGGCTTCAAAGCATTATCCTCAGATCTCGGCCTCCTGATTAACTAGGATTAAAGGTCTGAGCCACCTGTACCTGGTAATACGTTTCTTATTATGTGTTGGTCTGTGCATAATGCACACAGTGTCCCAATTAAGTTTGAGTTGGTGAGCTCTATATAGGCATTTGACCCTGAGACAACAAGCTTGTGAAATCCTTAGTGGGTAGAAATTGTGATTAGAGGTGGGGCTTTGTGGAACTCTGTCAATAGGGACACTTCCTATTATGTATTCTCAAAGCTTGGATGTGCTCATGTGTACCCTTCTGCATATGTTTGATGATATCTTACTGCACTCTTTAGTTTTGGTCACCATTGATACCGATAGCTTCTTCTGGTGCCTCTTATGTATTTCACTGTCAGTTACAGGCCATCTGTGTATGGTATTCTCTGTTAATCACTTTTCATACATTTTCAGACAACATTTTTACAGTGTGCATGTTTGCTCTTACCTACATCCCTTTATATATGCAGTAAATAGTTCAATGCAGTGAACATTAATTCTTACAAGGCAATGATCCTACTGAATTTCTAGTTGGACTGTGGTTACAAATGAGTTGTCATGTTCCCATAAACCTACATAAACAGACACAATAACTAAGATGCAGAACTGAAAATTTTAAGATATTGGAATTTTAAAGTACTTTCTTTGAGAAATACAGATAACAAGAAATGAAATTTGAAATAAGGAATATCACTTACAACAGAACTTGAAAATACCATAATATATTTAGTAAAGACACAGCAATGTATAGGCAAGATTCTAAACAGATGTCTACATTTTACTGTGGAGAAACTTTCAAGCAGCTGAGATAATGGGAGGGACATGCCACGTTACTGGATTCCAAGATTTAAGACTGTGAATATGTGGATTTCTTCTAAATTATGTAGAGATTCAATGTAATCCTAATCAACATCTCAGCAGTCTTGAACTAAAACCGCTGTTCACAACTATTTAAACATAATTTTTTAAAATTAATAAAGGGAGATAACATTCAAAATTTAGTCTGGCTGGGTGCCAGTGGCTTGCACCTGTAATTGAGAGGCTGAGATGGAAGGGTCCTAATTCAAAGCCAGCCTGGTCAGGAAAGTCTCTTACAATCCAATTAACCATCACAGAAACAGAAGTGGAGCTTGTGGCTCAAGTGGTAGAGTGCTAGCTAGCCTTGCACAAGAAAGCTCAGGGACAGTGCCCAGGCTCCGAGTGCAAGCCCCAACCAGGATCAACACAACACACACACAC